>NC_056733.1:834312677-834447677 GCF_019279795.1 Protopterus annectens
ATTGCTAAGTACTGTTTTTTTTTTTTAACTTCAACATTTTAATAGTAAACCATATATATATATATATATATATATATATATATATATATATATATATATATATATATATAGACACACACACACACATGAAATTAATAATTAAAAGTAAAACTTTAAAAAGATTAAAACAACAATGTTAATACAGGAATGTCAACAATGTTAAAGTCCTTGATTTTTTTGTCACATATACTAGAGATATTCATGCTTTGTGTTATTTTTATTAAAAAAAAATGTGGCATGTTAAGCTCTACTCCTGCGGTGGTGGTGCTGCGGTAGCGTTGTCACCTCACAGTATGACGGTGTCCGGTTCGATTCTCAGCTAGAGAGTCTTCTGTGTGGAGACATGCGTGAATGGCCGTACCTTCGTTGAAGGTTGTGTGTCAGGCTGGTAACTTGGCACGTAAAAATCAACTACCAATCATTAGTGGATGGGAGTTCCGCTGTGGTGACCCCTAACTGCGAAAAGCCGAAAGGAACAACAACTACTCCTGCTATAGAAACATAATAGAATTTCCTAGTTTCTGAAGAGGCAGTTACGATGTAAGAAACTGAGTTGCCGAAACCATAATATAAATAAAGTAGGTACACAATGCTGCAAAAACTGTAATTATTGTGAATACATTGAGATGTTTAGTACATTTTCACATCCATGAACTAAGAAACAATACATTTTTAAGTAACAAAATGCAGTGAAACAGTGGCATTAGAACTTGCACAAAGTGCACCATGATTACAGAATTAAGCAATAACCAACGTCGTTAGTGTGGTTTATTAGGATTTACCCATGGTTGGTGTGATTAAATAAAGCCAACCGTGGGTAAATCTTAATATTCCACACCATGGAGTCGGTTATTGTTATTATGCAATGACATTATTTAAGAAAAAAAATGTACTTTTCTTAAATAATGTCTTTGTATAATGGAGCCGTACTGTCCTTCTGCAGCTGGTAATATTCTGGTGCCTTTTTTTTATGTACTGTGCATGCGTATGGGACTTGCATTCCCACGCATACCCAGTACATCAGTGCTTTTGGAAAGGAAGCAATGTAAAAAAGAAGGTCTCTGTTGCTTCGTTTTTGTTTAAAAAAAAAAAAGTTTCGGACAGTTTAGGGGAAGGAAAGAGAAAGAATGGAGGAAATACAAAGAAAATCAGGTACGTGTCTTTAGTTTTAAATAATGCATCTGATTTTCCTAGTATTTTCTCTATGCTATCTCTATCGTATGTCCAGAGTCAGGACTACAGACTTTTTTAAAAATTTTTGTTTAAAAAAAAAATAGAATAAAACTTACAGAATATACCAACGGAAAAAAGTCCGGGTGACCAGACATTTTTCCGTTGGTATATTCTCAGATTTACAACAAGCAAGCTGGTTGGGCTGGCCAATCAGCATGCTCATTTTAGAATATTAATGGCTAGTCAATGTATAATTCCACATAACTGATGGTAAGGCTGTGGTCTATTTAATCTAGAAGTGGTTAGAACTCCCAGGCTGTCAGGAGACAAGATAAGGAACTGAAAACCCATTTCTTTCTCTCCTGACAGAATTTTCTTCACAAACCTTTTCTACATGAAAAAAATAATGTTTGAATAACTAATCTGATGCATTCTGGTTAGCAAGAAGGGGGGGGGGGCTTGAATAACTCTATAACATTTCTTTACTGTGATACCCAAGGCTTACCTGTCCTGGGTTATAGCTCTTCAAACTGGTTCAGACTTTGGCAGTTGCTATGTTCTACTTGAATAATTTTTGAAAAGTAGTCAAAGTGCTTTTAGGCTCGATGTGATGAAGCCTTCTTGAAGAATTTGTCTTGAGGACCTTGGACAGTGTAGACAGCCTGGTGGTGGACATGTCATGTATGAAAGTGGAAAAATATTTTTTTGGAAAATGTAATCAATTTTATTGAATTGACCCTCCTTAGGAGGTCTTTTATGATCCCCTGTGAAGATTCACCAAACAGAATTTTATTCCATAAATGGATGTCCAAGTTAGCCTTTCACAGTCTCTAAGGAAAGGGCAGACTAAGCCTGGTAGCCATATGGAAGCATGTACCCGTGGATGCAGTCGTGGCCACAGTATTTGTCTCACCAGCTATGCAGTAAACTGGAGATCAGTCAAAAGATTACTGAACCCCCCCTTCCCTTTTGACAACGTTGTCATTACTGCCTCAGTCATGGAACTGCTCACCTGCCAATATCCATAATTTCATTAAACGTATCTGCAATCTTGACTTTAGTTTGTTTCTTCAGACCACTTTAGGCAGTCATTGAGATTCTGCATCTGTTCACCTGAATCCCCCACCACTTCCTTGTTCTGCCATTTCTTTAGCATAATTACCAATTCTTTACTCATGTCTTTCCTTAATCAGTTTTGATGATCTTCTTCCCCCATAAGTGTACCTCTTCAAACTGTTTTTATTCCATTCCACTCCATCATATTCCTGCGTACCCACTTTCCTGCCCTTATTCCAATTTTCCTTCATAACTTTGTGTCATTGCTTTCAGTAAGTGCATTTTGTCTCCCTCCCTCCATTGCCCGTGTTCCTTTTTTTCCCACTTTCTCTCTCCGTTAATTCCCATCTGTCAAAATTATTGCCACCATAGCAAGCCTGAAAATATTTCTCTCAGCAATGTTGGTCACATCTGCTTCCCCTCATATACATAATCTACCAGCAGTCTGTCTTAACTTCTTGCTTCCTTACTCTCATCTCTTGAAAACATAACTACTCCCCACATTACTATCCAAATGACAATTAAATCTAAGTCTGTCATCTCCACTTTGTTTTGTTTTTTGGCTTTTTCTATGGAATCCCCCCCCCCCCAAATAACTTGTCCTAACTCCAGCTCCATCACAGAGTTGATGTCCTTGTCACTTTATTTCCCTCTTTTTAACTTGCATACCACCATCAGAAAGTCATTCAGAATATCTGATCTGTCCATATCTGGACTATAATATCACCAAGACTCAGCCCCATATCCTCCTCCTAGCACCTTGCTGCTGCCCATGTGCCCTTCTCCTAGGTTCTCACATTTTTCTCCAAACCAATCCTATCTCATCACTATGACTACTACCTTCCATCACCCAGCATATTCCTTTCTTTTGTAATTTCCTGTTTACATTGTTCTTAGCTTTAACTCATGAAGATATGATATATCCATAGCCTCTCTTATTAGCTTACCTAATAGCTTTTTTCCTTTTAACTGGGTTGTTAATACCTCCTGACATTCCACATAGCAGTCCTAAACCTGCTTCCCACTCACACCCCCCCCCCTTCAGATCTCAATCCCCCCCCCCTGGAGTTAGACCAAAACAGCCCTTGGGTATAGTCTGAAGGTCTGGTCTACCAGTGCCTCCTCCCAAGAAAAGGAAATGGCAGAACTTCAGTAGTCATCTCTAAAAAGATGGATACCTGATCTCCCACACCCCAGGCACTCTGCTGTTTCCATCACTTCAATTTACCTGTGCTTTTTCCATGTCTGTTCTTCATAGATTTAAATTTCAGTTTTATGTTTAAAAAGAACTAGACTGCTTTATTTCTTCCCTTTTAATTTGGACTCATTCCTAAGCACAATAACATTACACATGACCCCATACATCTCGTACTTCTACCATGGAAATAAAAGTGACTTACTTGGGTTAAATGGTTGCCAGCCTGTCCCTTGAACAATGTCAGCTTTCCTTCCCTACATATTTCCTTCCTTAGCCCACTAGCATTAAACTACAAAAATATGTGCACCATTGCCAGCCTAACTGAGCACCTGGGCAAAAGAAATCTTCCAGTAGAATTGTTGTCAGTGAAATTGTAGCAGCAGTTTAAAGTTCAGGGTTGTGCCCTTTCTTCAGCCGGACTTCAATGATTTAAGACAACATTTTTAATATATTTCTTTTCCAGTAGGAACAGGCTGCAGATGGGCACTGAATGCAACTACAGGGAATCAGTTCCCCTTTATATTACCTATTTCTTTTTAAGCAGCACTGTCTGTTTTAATATCACTCACTTTGTAAAACAAAAGCAGAACTAATGTTAAACAAAACATAATGCTAAAAATTTGAACCCATGCCGCACACTAAATTATGTCCTTCTCTTTGCATTTCATACAAGTGAACTTGTTCTGGCAATACTCTCTTCCTATTCTTAGCAAAACTGTTCCACTACTGGCCACTAACAGAGCTCAGTTCTTTGTTCTGCTCTGTGGCAGATCATCCAGCTGAAGATCATATTATTAAACAAAAAAGGGACCTCCTATCACCAATAAACAGCCAGTTTGAGGGACCACTTACCAGAATGCCAACTTTTTATAGAATAGGATTCTTCTTGTTTGATGTGTATTAATATGACGTTAGCAAAATATTGCATAGGACCAACAATATACCTGTAAACTATTAAACCTGTATGCTTCTTACATCCTGCATCCCCTACAGGATTCCCAGGCCATTCTTTACAATGCAGTGCTATCTGTGCCAAGTGTCTGCTGATAGACTTAACATAATCTGGAAGTTGGCACAGAGGATTAATTCTATGAGCTGTTAAGTTTCTTCCTGCGGTCCAGGGTTTGATTCTTACAGCCTTCATTTGCTTACCGTGTAATCATGAGCAAGTCACTGAACCAGATTGTGTTTAGGGGAAATTGGAAATTTAGGCTAGGCTCATTAATGATCTCTTGGACTGCAGGCCTAGTAACTACCTATGAACCTAATCTTCCTGCCGAATTACTATGACTGAAGGGAAATTTTACATGGCTAATGATAGCCAAGTAGGATGTACCAACAGTATAATTTTCTGTTACCAAAAGGTGAATCGTCCTCCATAATTTATATACAAAACATGTGAAAATGATTAGAAGCATGGGAGGACAGTGACATACTGCTCAACTGTCCAGAATGTCTCTGAATGTTCGGATTTTTGCCTCGTACTTTTGGTATGTTCCCAAAAATTTGAGATTTTCTCGAAAATCATTTAGAAATAAAGTAGATAAATAATGACAAACATTTGAGTTTAAGACTCCACAGCCTTCAGAAAATGCACACTAATGCAAACACCTGTTATTATATCAACTTTCTAAGTTTGTAAGAGCAATATTTAAAATCTGTCCCTGATTTTGGGCCTTTGTTCCCCATTAATTTTGTCCATATGTCTTGTGCTAAGAGGTTGGGAAGTATGTGGCAGTAATGCTCATACAAAAGCACCTCTTTCTGGTTAAATTATTGCACATAAAAAGAGCAACTTAGTTAAGTAGTTCTCAGTGTTAAGCACTTAAGTTACACTCATCCAGAAAGTATTTTGTAATTGGCAATGGACAGTCCCCTGAAATGTAGCAGTTACTTAATAATATAGCACCATGATAACAAACAATACTACATTTTTAATTTAAGTAGAACTGTGTGAGGTAATAAATTGAAGAATACAATAAAGACATTTGCAGTAGAATTTGTTATAACAGTCTCAGCCTTCAGTCATCCATAATGATGGGCTAATGTCTGTCTTCTGTTGCTGTCAAGCAGTACTGCCATCAAGGTGAGACTTCTGTCTCCCTTCCGGCCCTTTGTCCCATACATATGTATCCCAGTGGAGCTGCTGTGCCTCTGTTGTAATGCTAAACTACCATCTTACCAATGTCCTGAAAGGTCAGGCAGTTTGACAAATGGCCCTTGGTAGCTTCTGCTATACAAGTTCTAGAAGTCTAGGTAAAAAAAGACCCATTTCTGTGCAGTGAGACTATTATTCCATTATATAGCACCTAAAAGAAGAGAGAAAAGGCACTGACAAATGCATGCCCCGGGATTCATGAAGCTCGGTGCAAGGCTTGCACCGGCCGTGCGGCGTATATATGGAGTAGTAGCACCATATGCATATTAATGAAGGCACGCAGCCGCCACAGCCACGTGCATAGGAAGCGTGCGCGAGTGCATGGGGCATATCGATGTTGCGCACAGTGACGTGTCAATGTTGGCTGTCGATGAGCAACCTAAACTGCTGGATATTATATTCCGCCTGCAATAGTAATCACACTATCGGTGTCCGTGGATACTGAAACGTATGCAAAGCATGCAAGATAGTTCCTACAAACAGAAAATGAAGAAGCAAACACAAATGCACGGTAGGGAATAACGGGTCCCTAACCCTTGAACAAATGACATGGAAAACCGTGTGCCCGTAGTCCAACGTAGTGTAGATAGCTATACCATGTGGAAGTGAAACGCATCATATGTTAGCGCGTCACCAGTAGGTACGTCCAGCCCAATGGAGAGGGTCACCAGCTGACCCATAATGTGAGGGAGGGTACATAGCTGGGCAGATGTGTCCATAAAAAAATACACAAGGAGAAATGTAGATATATTTAGTGACCGTATGTCCGAATCATATCACACAAGGCATGTAATAGTCACATACAAAAGGTATGTCCGTATTTCACATACCAAATGTGATAGGAAATAGAATATGCATGTAAACAAAACAGAAGGAGCATATAAACAGCTACAACATTAAGGACACATGTAGGCCGAAAGGAACAGTATGATCCGTACTGTCAACTAAGATTACCACCTGTCCCAGTTTGCGAGTGACAGTCCCTCTGTGGGCAGATGTGTCCTGACACAAACTTGTAAAAATGGCAAATGTCCAGAGATTATAGGACATAATTATCCCTTAGACGTTATGTAATAGTTGCATTAAACAGTTTCTCTGTATGTATATTACATAAATGTCATAAGAAACAGAATAAGCCACCAAAATGCTACAAGAATAAGCTTATATATAGGCAAGAATTGTAAGCTCTACCTGCCGAACTGACCGTGGGTATATGTCGGCCTGTAAAATGTGATGTGTTCACCGCAAATGTCACACTGTGGCCAATTGAAAAGGTGGAAACCCTACCGTCGACTGCAGGGAGGCATTGTCCACAACAGTTGGATATGTGTAAGGAATAGCTTGGACATAGGAAAAGGTGCCATCCTACCATTGAGTACAACAGGCTGGCAAAATCCGGAAGTCAGCGGTATAAGCCGAACTTGTATGTGACACAGTCGAATGGGTAGTACCCGGGTATACCAACCAAGTAATGAAAGTTAAGTATGGGCATGTACCTATGTGCGTGAGGTATAGCATGTGGAAAGCAAACATGGCAGGGTAGTCCATACAACCATAAAGGTACCTGACACATGTAGGGTATTCAATGTGTTACTCTGGCCGTGTCATGGGCCAACAACCAAAGTAGTGATCTATGGGGTGTGAGGAATTTGCGTGTGAGGGGTGGATGGGTAATGGTAAAATCCTCCAAGGCGATACTGTGTCGTATGCAGAAAAGGTGAACCGGAGGTGTATGAGGGAGCAGCGGGTGAAGCTGAAAGAAACACAAACACATGTAGAAACAGCTGCAAGACTAGCAGACAGGCCATAGTGTAGAACACAATCTCACAAACATATGAATATGGAAATGTGCGATACAAATGTATAGATATGTCACCATCACATACCCACAGATTGGTTCTGATGGAACTGGCCATAACAAATGCAACACACCTGGATGCATAATGGCCTACTCAGCATCCCCTCCACATCACACAACCCACTCCCGTACCAGAACGTCCACCAAATCCAGCCGTACTTGGCCTACTGGTTCGTTGCAGACACAGCTACACATAGTGACCCCTACGCATATGTAGTAGGTAGTGTCACCCTATGCTGTTTCAGGATTGCAAACCATGTATCCCTTGCATGTAAAACCCCCTGCACATTTTTGTAAAGCCAGAAAAATCTTCGGAATCTGTCTTGTTTTGGTCTTGTCAATTTTTTGGGATATCCCTCATGGGATACCTAACCTGTGTAAATAGTAGAATGGGTATGAAGACACGATGTCCAATCTCGTAGATATCTGGACACAAGTCAGAATGTGCAGTAGAGGTCCATGACACTGTCCAGCCCTAAGTGGTCATGCATAACCTACTACCCAGGATAAAACACCTTCCCGTGACGCACGTGTCCCGACACAAATAGGCGGGAGAATATATTGCACACATTTGCATAGTGGCAAACGGCATAAGGGTGACTGACGTTAACAGGATAACCCTGATCAAGTGTGAGGGACACTTACTGTGTGCATGCGTGACCGACCATACCTGTCAACCTGTGTGAACAAGATATCTGGACAGAGCCATGAATAGAAGTGAGACAAAGGCCCAAAAGTAGGGACAATTTGTAAAGATAGCTCTTAGAAACATAGAAATTTGATAGAATAACAGTTTGCACATTGGTATTAATGCCCTGAAGAGTATGAAGTCTGAAACCCAACTGTCTGTCATCACATTCCGACTTCAGTCTTTAATGATTAGCTACTGCTTTGCCAGAACACAACAGCATATTACAGAGGTCCGTCCGTACATATTTACAGTAACAACCTTTCACATTTGTGTAATGTACAACTGCATACCTGTAGTCACTTCATGTCCAAAATAATAATCCCCGTATGACTGAATACAGGAAATAGTCAAATGTGAATGGGAACACCCCTCACCATGGAGTATGGACTGTACCAACCCTACCCATAATATGTATTGCCAACAGAATAAGCTGCTGACAGGTGCACAAACACCTGTGTCTGTAAACACAGGTAAAAATTCATAATAGGGAGAAACTCCCTGTCTATGTGCTTCATCTGACACTTGAACTCGGCCAGGGAAGTTCTGTTCACCAGGCAGACAAGCCTAAACCCAGATCACTACATGAACACCCTGACAATCAAATACCTGTATGTGCCAGGACTATAAGCCCTGGTGTTCTGCATATCCTTGGAGTGATTAACTATGCAGCTGGGGTCCACAGCAGTAGGCAATAAGGAATGTGTAATATGTAGTACTGCATTTTTCCCAGTAGGAGAATGGATGCCTGTGTTGTAAGTGAAGCGGTGAGGCGTATGTTGATGTAGCTAAGTACTATGGGTATGCATATCAATGAGGCAGAACACCAATAGAATAGTGGTTCCGGCATCCGGCCAACGTGAATGCAGTCCTGGTTGAACTACGACCACAGCACATATAAGTTTAAAGTGTAATGAATGCGTTTGTGCTGTAAACACATTTAAATATGTAAAGGTGAACGTGTGTTTCGCATATGTCCGTAAACCGGAATACAGATATGCAACTGTTACGGTCACAATTAGGAAAGGCCACGTAAGCACAAATATGTATTAAACATATGTAAACCACAATAAGGATATGCAAGTGTGCCTGCGCATGTGTAATCCGCTCACAGCATAGCAAATGAATGCTGTTTTCTCATAAGAAACCGGACAAAGCCATGAAAACAACTGGTACAAATAGGGACAATTCCCAAATATTGCCCTAACAAACATAGAAAGTGGATAGAATAACAGGTGTTTCACTAGCATGGATTCTCTGAAGGGTCTGAAGTCGTAACCTCAAATGCTTGTCATTATTTTCCAACATCAGTCTTTAATGATATGCCACTAATTCACCAGATAGCCACAAGGTTATGAAAAACGGACCAAAGATAAGAGGCAAACATCTGTACATTCTGCGATAATCTGTACAGTTGAAAGGTATGATATGGATATATATATATCTGTGTATACACATATATCCACAGACTTAAACCAAAGAAATTTATGAAATGAGGAATGTACAGACATATATGGACATATGTATATATGTACATATATATATCTATACACACACAATACATTAATAGATATATACACAACAAACAAACATATGTCCTTGTAGATATAACACATGTACATAAATAGGTCACGGTATAGGTATTATGGATAGACAGACAGACATGCATGAAAGGTGAATAGACTGCTGCTTTCCAAACCATTGCCCAGAAAGTACCAGTGTGACAGACCTGCAAGTTCTACACTTTAAACGTGGATATAGGTGTCCTTTGCAGGACCCCAAAAATTGATCCTGTACTAAGTGTGTACAATAATCATCGATGCAAAGAAGTCACAGCTGCAACTACTATATAGCTGTACATGCAACTGTAGCAGGTGCAAGGGTAATAACACATGGGTCGATAGAATGTATGACATACGACCTGATATCCGGAGAGTGGAGAGTGCTTAGAAGTGTCTTCATACTTTATTATCGCTCACATTAAATATGTCTAATGAGTACTGTGGAGGGGTGTCAGGTATGGGAATCATGGGTATGCAGAAATGGGCCTAGGTGTTGGTTGGCACAGATTTATTAGGTCCGCCACATGGGAGTGATCAATATATCTATGTGGGTATAGCACACGCCTATATTCTCCAAAAAGGTTGAACCCATCTACTGGATATTGTGTAAACCATTGGGGGAAGACGTAGGGACTTATATCAGTGTCATGTAGGTGATTATCATGGATGGACATGCGTACGACCAAGATGGTAACCATACCTTCCAACCTTTCAGAATAAGACAGCTGGACAAAGGCATAGTACATGAAATACAAATAGGGACTATATTAAATATACCCCAGACAAAGTCAGAACTTTGATAGAATAATGGCGTAGTCAGGATTACGAATGTTATGAGGGTTATTAATCATGAAATACAAATGTCACTCATTATTATCTAACGTCACAGTCCTTAATGCCTTACCAGTAATTTACCAGAAAGGCACATTATTATGAAAAAAGTAACAAAATCATGGGTCAAAACATCTGGACATTTACCCATAATGTGTACAGGTGAGAGGTATGAAGGTAACCCATCCTAAATAAATGTACAGAACTAGTGATACTACGTGGTCAGGTGAGAAGAAAGACATCAGGACAAATGACAAAACATGTACAAGTCAAAAGCATGTACCTCGACAAATGTGAATGACAACGTATGCCTTGTGATAGTCAATGTGGAAGGTTAATAGAATCAAAAGAAATGTGTCCCTCAGGGTGTCATGCAGTGCCCCCGATACAGTGTCCAGTCCCCCACACTCGCACGTGAGTTCTGCCACTAACGGAAAGCGCAAATACCGGCAAACACATAAGGTACATGATAGAATAATAAGTGTGGATAAGCACCTGTTGGCCTTTGTGAGGAATACAACCCTCTGGGTGGGTGTGTCCTGCAATAGAAATGTAATGGCATCTGGCCTGTGATGCCGCCATATATTGTGTGTATTGGTGTAAGAAAATGAAATCCTGTATCAGAAACAGATACATGACAGAGGAAACAGTATTATCGACTGCAAGATAACTCAGAAGGTATGAAAAGCGCTGCAGTAGGAAGTTCAGTATTGACCGCAGGTATGTGCTGACATGTCACATGACACAGCAGTCTATATAAAGTACCTATAGGGCTGTCACCTTTACAAATGATGACAGTGGGAGCTGCTCTGTAGAAATGCCAGACGTAGCAGGTCACAACATACCCACAGCCATGCATACACCACAAATAGACATAGCACACAGCAAAGCCTAGGCCATGATACATGAAGCCTCCGGCGTGTACGGGTATAGTGAGAGTAGAGCAAGGAAAGATGTCTGCCAAGCTATTCAGCAAACTCCTGTAGGGGTGTGTAAGACCGCCCGTAACACGAACATTGCACGGACAATGTTGGGATTTGCAACATACCCCATTTGTAGGTGAAAGCTATGCAAATGATGTAAATATGTGATACATGAAACAGTAAGCTGTCCGTGCAAGAGCAGAGTTATGTGCAGAAATGTACCCGGATGTTAAGCGAGTAACATTCTGCACGTTGCTAAACGGAGCAATGACAGCTGCAAATGCAGTATGAATACAGTCGAAGAAGCATGCCAGTGTCCAAATATAAGGCCAGTGGCATTATTGTCCATTGGATATCAATAAAATTGTAGTTGTCCTCCCCCGATCTCCGGTGTGGAAGCGTAGCGCAGTGGCACGAGAACGCGCTGCGCTTCGAAACATGTCAAATATATATATAATATACATACAAAATGTAGGTTTAGTTAGATGTTAGTACGCCATGCAGATGAATGGCAAGCTGGAGACAACATGGCTACTGTGTACTGGTTGTTATGTGAGGATAGTGAATCACAATATGTCATGCCATATGGGCCAAGCCCCTACAGTGTAGTGTAGGATAAGGGGATTATTAGAGTAGAAGATAGGTGACAACATGAGTGTGTATGTATAAAACACTGTAATCTTACCGGAGCAGTGTCACATGTTTGCTGTCAGTACTCATCAGTGTAAGAGGCGTGTTATGATCTATCCTAGGGAAAGTCAGGAGACTGACGGTGTACTTCATGGATACCACCAATGTTTCCTGCAAACCTGCCTACAGTGTGTCCGTGCCTGTGTGCACCAGTAAGCTCGAGTAAGCATGTGTGTGCGTGTGTCAGCCCGTGTGCGCGTGTTGAAGAACGAGTAAGCTGGTGTACGAATGTTGAAGCCCGTGTAATGTCATGTAAGCCAGTGTACATGTTTGTAAGCATGTATAAATGTCTACTACACACATCACACATGTACAGCACACTCAGAAACACATGCTGCCAATACTACACACATCAGTGAAATGGCACATGGATGGAGAATACATCATCAGAATTAACAGTGCTGTAAACTATGCTACATTGATGGTCATAGCTGCAATGCATCATGCCTGCTGATATACACCTAGAAGGATATCACACTTTGTGTTAACAACATTCTAACATTACTACAGTGGTATAAAGCCACCGTGTGCATCAGCACCAGGTTAGTCTGATCCTGCATCAATGTTACACATCACAGGTGGTGGCACAGGTGACATCATATGCACAGGGTGTGGTGTTACATTTCCAGAGCTGTCATTGAGCCATCCAATCTATACGTAGGTGTGTGTGTGTGTGTGTGTGTGTGTGTGTGTGTGTGTGTGTGTGTGTGTGTGAGGGACAACGGTTATTGCATGGCCCAATGGTGATGCAATGGGTGTGTGTATGTGATAGCCCTAGCTGTTTGTGGTAAGTGTGTGTGTCTGCATATACACAGGTACAGCATGTGTCAGCCATATACAGGAGGATGTGGGACAGTCACAGACAGTACCTGCCAGGCTGTACAGATCGCCATTACTGGCCATGGACACCCCTCCATGCATCCAACACTAACTCAGTCCTGCACCTGTCAGTGTATACACATACAGTCCTGGGATCTGTACAACAACCTGTGCATAAACGTGAATCAGTAATGTTAACCTGAGTTGCATAGTATTGTCAGTTAATACATACAGATATGAGCCATACTCACCCACCAAAGTAATAATCACTGCTGACTGTTGCCGAGATGTGCACACGACCATTCAAAGGTGCTGTACTAACATTGTTTCCAATGCCCCTTGTAATACCCAGCAACACAATAACTGGTCACTACACAAGTATAACCCAGGATCACTACAGCACACAGTATGTGCACTATCACAGAGTCATAGCAGATGTACATACATCCAAGGTGATCACGTACAGATAATGCAGCACAATCAAGAGTGATAATCTCAACATACATATCTATATACAATATATATATATATATATATATATATATATATATATATATATATGTAGAAAGATATATATATACACACATACACACACACAACACACTTGGCAGGGTTGGGAGCAGAACACAGACGTAACCACTGTACCACACAACAGCATTACACAGTTACAGAACGCACTACTGTGATTAGTAGATTACAGCATTCACACAGGCATACGTCTAGCCTACAGACGGCAGCATCAAAGGCAAAGACGCCGCACGGATGTTATGGAGAGTGAATACTGTAAAAGCAATGTACTGTTGTCATGCAGCTGGAAACACACACACACACTTGGCAGGGCTGGGAGTTGAACATACACCTACCTACCCTATCACACTACAGCATGACGCATTTACAGAACATGCTACCGAGATTACTGAACACAGCACTTCCAGAGGCATACTTCTAGGTGCGTGTCATCATTCGCAAAGGCAAAGACGCCGGTAGGAAATATCTGTGGTGTGAAGCGTCTAAAAGCATGACTGAGTCCCCAGGCAGATGGAAGCATGCGCGCACACACACACACACACACACACACACACACACACACACACACACACTCACTTGGCAGGGCTGGGAGTCAAACATACACCTACCTACCCTATCACACTAAAGCATGACGCATTTACAGAACACGCTACCGAGATTACTGAACACAGCACTCCCACAGGCATACTTCTAGGCGTGTGTCATCATTCGCAAAGGCAAAGACGCCGGTAGGAAATATCTGTGGTGTGAGGCGTCTAAAAGCATGACTGAGTCCCCAGGCAGACGGAAGCATGCGTGCACACACACACACACACACACACACACACACACACACACACTTACTTGGCAGGGCGGGAAGTTGAACATACACCTACCTTCCCTATCACACTACAGCATGACGCATTTACAGAACGCGCTACCGAGATTACTGAACACAGCAGTCCCAGAGGCATACTTCTAGGCACGTGTCATCATCCGCAAAGACAAGGACGCCGACAGGGATTGTATAGAGAGTGATCAGTCTGAAAGCATACAGACATATTACTGTCCCATGGTAGACGTAGACAAACACACGGCAGTGGTGTGATCAGGGCAACTAAAGATTTGCGGAGCACTACAACAACAATACATAGACATGGGACGTGCCACAGACAGTACACCCTTCAAGATAGTTGACCAGTGTGTACTCGGTAGGCATCCATTGTGACGTTGAAAATGGACATCTGTTGCCTAGATGACCACCATTGCTATACAGAATGTCAACGGCCATGCCCATGCACAGAGGAACATCACCGACACAAGGTGTCACTGGCCATGGCCACACGCTTAGTAATACACGTCCGTTTGGACTGTACTGTGTGTCGATCTACACAACGGCGTACTGGGCATGCTCACACACTTAGCAGTTGCAAAGGGCCGTCTTGCATGCAGACGGAGTCTAAACATGCAAGGGCTCAGTTTGGACTGTCCTGTGTGTCCATCTACTCAACAGCGTACTGGGCATGCTCACACACTTAGCAGTTGCAAAGGGCTGTCTTGCATGCAGACGAAGTCTAAACACGCAAGGGCTCAGTTTGGACTGTCCTGTGTGTCCATCTACACAACAGTGTACTGGGCATGCTCACACACTTAGCAGTTGCAAAGGGCCATCTTGCATACAGACGGAGTCTAAACATGCAAGGGCTCAGTTTGGACTGTCCTGTGTGTCCATCTACACAACAGCATACTGGGCATGCTCACACACTTAGCAGTTGCAAAGGGCCGTCTTGCATGCAGACGGAGTCTAAACACGCAAGGGCTCAGTTTGGACTGTCCTGTGTGTCCATCTACACAACAGTGTACTGGGCATGCTCACACACTTAGCAGTTGCAAAGGGCCGTCTTGCATGCAGACAGAGTCTAAACACAGAAGGGCACAGAAAGGTATAACTGTCCCCACGCACAGGGCGGACACTCACATGCAGTGACCAGTACACACTCAGCTGCCATCACAGCTGTCACAGTTGCAGATCATAGACGTACACACCGCACTCTACACTGTAGCCCTCAAGACATCACCATGTCTTTGGTGCAGCAATACACAGCCATACATTACCACAACACCGTGTGACACATGACCAGTGGACTGTACAGAGGTCTACAACAACTGTGCAGAGTACACATGTACCGACAGGGTTCCAACAGGTGTTATGCATTGCAATGATACCAATATACATGACCAGGTCAGCTCAAGACATACCAGGGGCCCTGGGTCTTACCCAGCTGTGACAGATGGGTGTTGCTGTACACCAACGAACACACATGTTTGGATATGTCATACATGTGATTGCAGTGGATGTGTGCATGGACCACACACACAACATATATGTACATAGCATAGCTTTTGCTGTCCCCCATGCAGAAAAGTGGCTTAAGCAATCATATGCATGCAAATGGAAGGTGGGTCCGTGTCTGTTGAATGCTCACAGTACAGGAGGTAGCAATGTTGACCAAGGACACACTCCCCTGTACTAGTCGCCCATGACACCCATGATATCATACCACAGTCCATGTGTTATGTATGTCAACACAAATGTCCACCAATAGCAATGCATACAAACATGGCTACAGGAGACGCATGTAGGATCAGCACACATGTACAATCTGTACTGTGCATGCAGTAACCATGCATGTTCAGTGGCTGATGTCCGTAACTCATCTGTGCCCAACTACAACATGCAGTCACAATGCAGCCCCATCATTGACACCTGTATATGGTGACATACTGACAGTATGGTTGGTTGAACATCATGTATGGAGGGATGTGTGTACATAAAGTGGTGATCCACCTGTATAGATGGATGTTTGCCAGGGATGGCTTACAGGTGTGTCACATGCCATCCTACCATGACATGTGCAAACAGTACGCTATGTCACTGTTACTTGACGGTGATGACATAACACTTACACAGTGGTCAGGTGTTACCGACTGTACGTCACATGACACCTGTAACACTTACATCCTCCCGTGTGCATATAGCAGCACAGTTGCCAGACATAGCGTTGCTACACATAATGCGGACAATACTGCCGCATGTCTGTCAAATGTCTCATCATATGGCAGGTGTATCATTCCCAGCACTGCCATGTGTGTCCACTTGTGTGACCACATATGTCACATATGGTGGGGATTATGTCCCAATTGTTACACACCCCTGTACACCGTTGTAGAGATCTGTACATACTGCAGGGGGGAAAGCATGACATCGGCAGGTGTGGTGCATCACACACATCGGCTATCAGTATACACATTTGTGGTCACCACAGTGTGTGTGTGTGTATGTATGTATGGCTGTCTGGTGCTCGGTGTGAGGGTGTATGCTACCATACAGTGAAAACAGGATCACTAACCCCTCATGCTGATGCAGTCTACTACCCTGTTGATGCCATCAGTCCCAGCCGTACTGGCTACCTGTGCATGTTCCTTCTCTGTGTCACGTTGTGTGGGCACAAAGTACTGTGAGGGTGATGACCACATAGGCAAGGGTCCTCACCTCAACACTATGGGGTGTGCATTATAGTGTTGTAGACCCCGTGAATGTGGGCATGTTCCTGTAATGTGACAGGGTATTACTGCTACACAGTGTGGCCTCATGCTATCAAGTGGCCTATAATGTCATCATTGGCCAGACCGCTGTGTACAACTCCTGCACCATGTCAACATACCTGTAATGTTTCCTGGTATGTATGTCACGTCTCTGGCTGCTATAGCCTGTTCAACTGACCACATGCTTCAGGTGCAGTATATGTGCGGACATCTGTGTCATGTTAGACTGTCCAACAGTCAGGTTGAGGGTACGTTTAGCATGCTGATATTGCCATACGTGCCGGTGAGTACTCCACAGTTACACATGGGGGACTGCAAACACTGCTACCTGTAGGCACATGCCAGTACACCATAGGAGGGAACCAGGGCATCATTACCAGCATGCTGTTACTGTTGTAACCGAGACACATACTGTGAACATATCACAATGCATGCTACACCTGTACTACATGGTATGTCTGGTGCATGTCGACAGTACACAACCGATGTCATATACATGTCTCTCACTATTCACACACAACCAATGCAACATACACTTCCCTCACTATGCATACACAAGTAATGTAAGATACACCTCTCACTATTCTGTTCACCTTGTGCATCAGACCATTTGAGCATATCCCTGCACCGATGGTGTGGATGATAGGGATGCGGCACAGGCTTCATCATATGCACAGGGTGATAATGTTTGCCAGGGGCATAGGCTGCACCACTGGATGACATCATGTGTGTGGGTAAGGCCCGGTGATTTGATTGGACATGTCTGTTCAGTATGCATGTGGGTGTTGTGGAGCCCTACAGTTGTGTTTGCTGTGTGTATGTATGTGTGCACACAGTTCTGTCATTTTTGAGGCCTACACAATGGTATTATCGACAGCTCCAGATTGTACAGACCAGGTTGTACAGCTCACTGTGTCCGGCCACAGCCACGTGTCCTGTGCCTGCCAGGGGTTGCTCGGGCACTACCAGGCTGAGGTACAGAATGGTTACTGTCCAATGACACATGGCCACTGGAACCGTGTCCCCACTGGGAACATCCAGGGCCACGTCCACGTGGCCTGCTGTGTCCTGGTGTGGACACCGCAGCACCAGCTGCACTGTTACTGCTACCGGCACTATGGGAGCAGCCATATGAGATGGCACACTCACATTGACCTGCACTAGGTGGTGTAGCTGGCCTATGTCCACATGGCCTACGCCTCACCCCTACCAGATGTTCCAGCACAGACAGCTCACGCTCATGGATTGCCATGCCACGGTCAAGGATTCTGACCATGTCACCCAATCGCCTGTCCAGAACACCAGCAATCTGCTGTTGAGCACCTGCCAATGCCTGGATGTTGTTGTTGTTTAGGGTACAGATAGCAGCCCTCTGCAGCCTCTGCCCTGCCGTTCGGCACGTACCTGTACCGCCATTACAGTCTGGAACATGCGTCTGGTGATTCCAGTTTCTGTGCTATGTCCTGCAGGTGCATGTCTGCCAGAGGTCCTCCTACGAGCAGCATCAGCCACATGCCTGTGTGGCACATCTGCAGTCAGTACACTGACACCATGGTGTGGAGACACACCTTCTGTAGCCACCACACGTTCCTGTTCAACGCTAACAGACGCTGACTGTCCTTCTATGACCACTGGTGATGCGGTATGTATTGGCAGCTGAACTGTGTGCAGGGAAGAGGGGGACAAAGCTGGGATGGCAACTGTTGGCACAGATTCAGCCCCTGACAAACCTGCCTGTACCTCATGCATATGTTCATCACTGCTAGCATCTGTGGGGACACTAACATCAGATGGACTGCAGGAGGGTAACGCACCTACATCACCTGTGAATGCAAAGAAACACTCTAAATTACAATAGACACACACTGACACACACACGCACTGACACACACATGCACTGACACACACACACTGACACACCATACATGTGATATGACAGATGGCATGCAGCATGCTTGTGATACAGCTGACAGCATGCGGCTCAGACATCAATAGTGTTTGTAAGCATACCCCCTGGAATACACACTACAGCAAGCAGGTGCCATATCATTATCCATGCAATTCACACGATCATGGTAGTATGCATGCATACCCGTGATACACCATGTGGACCAGAACAGGATAACAGTACACATGGCTGACGTGACCTTGACAAGTAATCAACATGCATACATGTCTGACACAATGGTGTCCTGACACATGTACAGCGTCGTACTGGGTATCACATTGCGGTGTTGTCCGTATGCCCTACAGATAGAATGCATGTTGAGCAAATGTGCATGGGCATGGTAGGGGACTGTGAGCCATCTACATTGCTGTACAGTGTGAAGTACAGACACTGTGCCATTGCATGGCATCATGAGGTGTCTATATTGCTCAACAGTGCATAATATGTGCACATTGCATATCCAGAACTGCATGCATACCCATGACATACCTGTGGATTGTGACCCATGATGCTGAGGTGTATACACACCACACCAAACCATGCTGTGTCATGGGACAGGTCACTGGAGGACATACAGATGACACCCCTGCATGATAACTACAGAGTGTTAGCTGCCTGGCAACCATGTCCACACATAGCGGACCTGTCACGTCACCATTTCACACATGACACTGATGTACCACACACACAAGTTGCACAGCTAACAGTGATGTCCTACGGCAGCAAGGGAAATGTACAGTATCTGTGGCCTGGTGTCACTGTCAGTGGAAGCTGTAAAGGTGACTACTGTCATGCTATGACACAGGCATCATGTTCAACACATCTTATGAGGTAGACGTCAGTGACACCTCCACTAGCTGTGCACAGGCATTTAAGATGTGCAGCGTACCACATCACCTGTACAATCGGTCTAGTAGGGCTGTAATTGGACCATGTGTGGACAAAGTGAGAAAGGGTGTATCCACATCACATCTACTGTGTGGCTACATGTCTCTGGCCAACCCCCATGGCCATGTGTGCACATGTGTTGGTCATATGTGTATGATGGCCATCTATCACACATGTCTGTGTTGTCCCATATGACATACACCCATAGATGTCAGATATGTCACCATCCACAGGGCTATGCAGACAACAGGTTATGTGTGGTATGTGGGGTATGGGTTATGGGAAAGTGTGACAATATTGCAACCAAAACACTACGTGTCTGAGACATGTCGGATGGCACATCACAATGTGTGAACCCATTGCAGGGGCATATAACACAATGGTGACACCTGTGGGCTGCCCATATCACTGCTCACTGTATGGTACTGCTTTGTGTACCACACGTTTTGTTCCACTGTATAGTACATATGCCTCCATTGTAGAACACCTCCACCATTGTATGCACAGCTGGACACACATGTAGCAATGACAAATACTGTGGTTTCATGTCTGTGTGTCATTTCATTTGTATATATTGCACATGGGTGGCCTGTGTGGATGATGGGTGATGCGACCTGTATATCATGTCTGGAATGAACATCATGTGTACAAGTATTAACTGGCCACATGGCGAATAGATCTATGCTTTGACATGCCTGATACCGATGACAGTCTCACCTGCAACAGACTCTTGTCTGTGTGGCACGCCAGAAGAGGTACCTGTATAGGGGTGACACAGCAGTATGAACATTATCCATGACTGTATGACAGCCACAGCGTGCACTGTGCAAGTTAACACATTCGCCTGTACAATAGCATATAGTAAGCACATGTGTGCATACCATACCTCTCAACCTCTTAGAACAATAAATCTGGGCAAAGCCTGCTATGATGGGGGACAAATTGGGACAGATGTTAAATATTACACTTACAAAATTAGAAAGTTGCTAGAATAATAGGTTTGCATGCACATGGTTTTTACAAGGAATGTGCAGTCGTAAACACAAATGTTTGTCATCATTTAATGACTCCAATCCTCAGCTATTTGCCAGAAAGGGACAGATATTAAGGGGAACATGCTGACAATATGAGGCAGACATCTGGACATTCTGCAAATACCTGTACAGTTCAGAGGTATGGTGCATACACAGGGTAGCATACTGTAGTATGCAGCATGTGTGTCCACATACCTTGCATATGTTGTTACATTACATGATGTACAGTGACACATGCACATACGTGGGATATACTGGCCATATGCTCAGTACTGACTTACCAGGCAACTCCAGGCTCATTGGTTGGGAGGCACCCACCACCACGATGGCAGCTAGTGTTTGTGGGAGCTGTTCCGAGGGTGTCCCCAGACTAGCCAGTAGCTCCTCTATGTTTGTGAGTGGAGGCTGGGTTGGTAGCCCACCACCTGTTCCATCTTGTTCCCCGGCAATTGCAGCAGCACGCTGTTTTGCATGACATATCAAGTCCATGCAGTGTCTGCGCACCTGCTGGTAGGTGCGGTTGTGGCCACCCACTTCGTTGACCCTCCTGTGAAGATCCTGCTACAGGTCGTCCCGCTGCTGTGCATGCTGTGGCACATAGCTAAATAACACCTCATAGTTCTCATGGAGGTACGGGATTAGGACATCATCCTCCTGTCGGCTGTATGCTGGTAGGCGTGTATGAGGCATTATCTGTAAGACATGATGAAGGTGACAGGTCACATTTTCAGACATGTACAGTGATAATGCTGCACATACATTTCTAGTACATCTGCACAGTTATCTTTGCAAATCATCATGACACTAACATGACTGGCATGTATGTGTCTCACACATGTAACACCCATTATGCATTGGATATCATCTCCATATATGTGTGTCACCTCATTACAGTGTTCATACTGCATGTGACTGCTGTCTTCATGTGGGCATGTCTGTTTGCCTGCACTGGTGTTCTTACCTATCTGCACATGCCTGGATGTGTCCACGATAATGCTGTTGACCTTGATGCTGTGTATATGTCGCATAGCAACACAGACACAGCCTTAATGGACTTGGGCAGTGACAATGCACCAAGTACGCATGGAAATCTGTACATGCATCTGTTTTGCAATAGACATCTACACTGCACTGTACAGCTGTTCAACATCCTGCCATGGATCGCCTGTGTTGCACATGTGATAGACATGGGACAATGGCTAGTCGGACGTCATTCACAGGTAAGGTTATCGGCTATAGCATGTATGGGCTGGATTTACGAGCTGTATCCGACACCCATTACGCCACCGCGAGGGGCATCAGTGACACATTACTGATCCAGACAATTGATACTACATCTACCATACGGCCATCACACCATGTATGACAGGGATGATATGTGCAGCTATGTGGACAGGGCTGCATGGTATGGCGGGAGTATGTCACAGGTATGGCACAGGGATCTGTCCAGCATGTGGTCATCCTAGTCGTAGGACGGTGGTTGTCCATGACGTATGTCTTTCAGATCAGGCTATGGACATGTAGCATGTCCAACAGCATAGTGTGGCATATGTCTGTATGCAAGGTGGATAGCATGCTGCATACTGGAGGTGAGTATTGTGGAGGCTGGTATCGGCCATCCACGCATGGCCCCTACCCCTGGAAGGTGATATGTGTTCCAATATTGGTCACACAGGTGCTGTGTATGCCTGTTCAATGATCTCTGTGCTCATGGATGCCACCCTGTCATGTCATGGGTACCTCGGATGACTACCTAAAGGGCCATGGAGACGTCTCCAACTCAGGGAGGTGTACTGCACAACACCATCCCTAACACAGTGTCCATAATGTTGACCACAGCCTAGGTGGTACTTAATGGGTACAGGAATATTCCCCTAGTGGTGACATTGCTGATATCATCCACCAGAATGTTCACATATGTCACACACCTCACACACACAGCCCATTCTGTATGTTGTTCACAACACTCTGACAACTATTGCCCATAGGTCATGGCCATTCACATCCTCACATACACAGATGGCTGACATGTGTCTGTGTGGTATGGGCTACAATGAGGGTGGGGTACAACACATTAACCCTGGTTTACTGTGATATGCACATGTCACTGTAGCACCTTTAGTAGTTGTGAGTCTGTCAACAGGCCACTGGTAGAACACTCCTGTGACATACAAAGGCATTTGTAGTCAAACATCTGTACTGTCTTGTAAGTCTGTACTGCTAACATCTACATTGATAATGGTTCATGGACTTGCAGACCATACCTGGCAGTGTTCTGATGCGGTGCCATGAATCATGACTGTCGTCAACACTTGTGGGTTGATATTATCCAACACCCTATCTGTATTGTATGGGCATGCTCGGCACTTGTTCAGTGCTTCTTGGCACGTTATGAGCTATTGCTTAGTATAGCACCCATTCCACACCAGTCCTCATAGGTACACTGTCTGTCCATACATTTCCAGCTTGCCTATAGTACAACAGCTGTCGTACACACATCACTCACATATCTCGTGAGACATGGTGGTTTATACAGCATGTCCACCTGGCATGTACCAGTTATATACTGGCATGTCCAACTGGCACGTACCAGTGCTATTGCCTGTCTATATGATGACTATGTTGTACATGTGGCAATAGAGCTATTCTCATGTACACAGTCACTGCACACCTCCCAACATACAACAGTACAGCCTGTGGGGGATGCACATATGCAGCCCTGCTGGGGGTTATACTGTCACCAACCCTGACTGCACCTGACAGTCATGTGGGGATGTGTAACATTCACAACACACCCCACTCATCACATAGTCCCACATGATCCCCACCACAGGCCACACATATGGAGACATCTTGTGCAGTACCCCTCCATACTCTGTGTAGGCACCAACGGCAGCCCACATCACCAAACACAACCACACCAACCTATAGCCCACAGACACATGTGCCCATCACATACAGCCAATAGGGTGTCATAACATACACAACACACCTGTCATAGGTGACTCTGTTGGCGGTCACGCTGCTGTTCCACTCAGCAGGCTACACAAGGCGATAGTCACTTACATCCTGCTGTTGGGTAACTGGTTCTGCAACATAACCTATGCACCCATACCACACCTCTGCAGGTACGATGTGACTGTCATTTTCCATGTTAGTGTGACTGAAGTTGTATCTCTGGGCGCAGAATACGTGTGCTGGGACATGCAATAGCCCACCAGTCTTGTAGCCCTGATGATGTGGTCTGAGCCCTGGAGAGCATTTTGCAGTCATCCGGACCTGTTACCACTGTACAATGACCGACTGTGTCACTCCAACAGTTGCCCATGCTTCTGCTGTCATTCCACAGGCGTCTGGTACCTGTCCACTTTGACAGACCTGGTCAAACAACATGATGCTTTGGCACAGTTGACCTGCACCTGTCAGCCCTGGGAGTACGGATCACATGTTGGACTCTTGCTGCTTTTATACTGCCTGTCTTGCACAGTGTCCAATAACAGTCACCACCAGAATGGGAAATGGCTAGCGAAACATGTGGTCATGTAACACAATGCTTGACATCATCCTCTGTGACGCACACAGGCAAGGCACACCTGATACTGCACCACTTCATTATCTCTGCAGTGACTGGGACCTGCCTCTAGGCTCTGCAGAGCACACCTGCAATGACTGGTTATAGACAGACCGTACCTCTCAGGCACGTACCTGGACTGGCACACCCACGGCTGAGGTGTCCCCATATTCCACTATGTTGTATACACATCCCGGCTGGTTACTTAGCACAATGCATCACAGGTGCTCCACATGCAAATAACTGTGTCCGGAACTGCTATACACAGTGTTACAAACTGTGGATTCAACATACCCCACGGTTACCAGACCACATTTCATGGTGTACTGGAAAGTTGGGCTCATACTGCTGCTACTGATGTGAAACTGACAGTAACCCACACTTAACTGTGATAGCCACACATGTACCGTCACATTAGGCATATGCTGTCCGTGAGTCATAACCACCGCTCGGCTGGATCGACCCATACACACCACCTCCAAGACCAACAGTATCCTTGACATGGACACTACCAACATGTGACTGCTGTTCCACACCTGGGATTATCCCCTCATTGGTGGAATCCAAACATATGCTACTCACCCTTGTTAGCCACATACCAGCACCACACACTTCACGGCATACACAGTACAAGAGTACTACAACACCTACTGCAGATGTCTTATGACAGTGGTAGTTGACGTCATGACACACGTGCAGGTGGACAATGCACATACAAATGCTGAGACATACCCCAGTGCACTTCAGTAGCATGTACACAACAAAATGGATCATGCTATTCCACACAGAGCCATGATGGTACACACCAGATAACAGATGCCACTCTGGGGGTGCAGTTCCATGGACATACTTTACAACAGGTAGGGGCTGTTGCACAGTGGTGTACATTCCCATGGGGTAACTCACTGGTCAGCCTCGGTAGGGCCACGGGATCCCTCATCACATACTCCATAACTAGTTACGTACACATTACGGTGACACATTCCAGGATGTACCACAAGGCATTATGGTGGTATGTCAGTAGTCATTGGCAATACCCACATCTGCTCACACATACAACTGTCAATCTGGAACATGACAGAAACAGGTGATGTTGGCAACATGCTGTCTGATGGCTTCAATGCGAACATTACACCCTCTCACTCCCTACGGGGCCACATTCCTTGCAGGAACATTGCAGTGCCCCTGCGGTCACACCTACACAGTACTGACCTGCACTCTATATGTCCTGGGACACTGGCCCCTTGTCACCCTACATAATCCCAGGCTGTGATGTCCACAAACCTCTGAATGACATGTCTCCCCACTGGGACACCATATTCAGTAATAGCCTTGTACCAGACATTGTGGCCCCTGACTGGCACACAGCAACAGTTACACTCCACACAGGTGTTGCCACAATGCACGACTGGGACTATTGCCCTACACACCTGACTGGACTGTTCTGCATGGCTATAGGGCACATCATCATTGACATAATTCGCTGAGACTTTGTTGTGCTCCGGTCCTTTGATGCCAGCCGGGTTCGTCTTGTTGGGGCCACATCATGCCTCCTGCACCTGGTGAACTCCTTTCATACAGTGACCAGAGTAGTTGATGACGACACGGGGGTCCACACAGCCTACATTGTCCTCTCGCTGCCTTTCAGCACCATTCTCCATTCTCGTATTGACAACATACACATCCACCTGCACATCAAACATATGTCTCAGGATGTTATGCAAAGTGGCTAATGGACAGGACACACACACTGAGGGTAGCATACCATATGACATACTGCATTTCAGTTACACTTGGCATACCACAGTCCTCAGTCATGGGGCCCTCATGTTCGGTATATGCTTCCCTGAGGTACAGGCTACCACAGAGGGACCTTCCCTGCCTAGCTTTACAGACCACTGCATACCAAGTGCCATTGTTGATCCACCAGCTGATACTGACCCCATCCATACGGGTGTCACTGTGACGGATACCTGATATGAACATCATGGCCTCAACCTGCATGACACTAGGTATGAACACCACCTTTGCAGTACACCATCCACCCACTGGTTATCACATAGGTGTTAGTCCCCTACATACATGTCTCACTGTACGTGTTCGTAACACACGTATGTCGCACACACTCCTGTGATTACCACATTGCCACTGTGGCGTGGATATCCTTCTACGTGTCCACACTTGTCTGTACTGGGTGTGTAGCTAGTACATAGGCACCCATTGTACCTCTGAACACCGGACTTATACACACATTCAGGGGTACAACACCCCATTTAGGGTGTACCTTACACAACAACTACAGCTTTACATAACACAACATTAACACGCCATGACATTTATTGAGCTACGACAGTTAAAGTATGCGGCTGAAGTACAGACACCACGTCTGTACACATTTGCAGTCTACATACTCAGGGGTGACCTCTGCTGCAAAGACAGGGCCCATGTCTGCAACTATGTTAATGGATATACTCCGCATACGCGACATAAACAATAGCCGCTGTGAGCATCATGCTCATGGATATGTGCACACACGCAACAATGTGTGGGATGTGCTTGGGGGTTGCATTCCCAGACCGGACACTCACCATGCTTTGGAACAAGATTCCTATGTACATCACGCAGGGACACTCAGTAGCACTGTTCATGAGATACCTCACTTGGTGGATGGTGGACACATGTATGCTAGGGATCACTGCAGTGTCTGTACTGTGCAGAGGTGCAGGTTATGCATGGCTCTTCTGTTCACATGACACTACTCTAGAGAGGTGCCACTGGTGTGAAAACTGTAGTTGTTGTTACACATAGACTTGCCAGACTGCATGGTACCCCACTATGAACCTGTGGAGCTATTACATGTCCTTTGTGCATGGTTACTGGAGTAGCCCTTCCATTTAGATTAGCTATCACGCTATTACAATGTCCCGTGACTACAGGCCATATGTATCCTGTTATTGTACACGCCAATCATGTTCTTGTTTGTCTGTCACATCTCTTCTGCTATTCTAGTATGGGAGAAATGTTTGCGTCCTTTGCAAATGAACAGAGTGGATTACATTATTTATTTCATCATAACTGTTTATAAATAAATTAATTAAATAATGCTACTTACATCACTATACGATACCTTTGGTATGCATAATATGCCTATACTCCTGTGTAGCATATCTGACATAGTCTACTATACATTACACATATTTTACATGGTATCCCATAATGCAAAACATACTTGCACAGCGGGACCACCTTAGACATGTCATTGTCATTATATGCCCATACACATGTGTACTGTTACAGTATATCAACATATACTATCCCCTGCTATGGCACGTACTTGTTGGACATACCCTGCCACTGATGGCGGGTCATATGGCATTGTTCTGTTTAAAGCCCTCATGTTGCATCCCTTGTGGTGTCTGTGCTGTTTACCTTGTGGCCCACTGCTGGACGCACGACTTCTACAAGCATTAGTATGATCAGCAAGACATCACTACATAAATACCATTTCCCACTTTATGCATTGTGGACACTTTTAATTAATGCAAACCAGGCTATACATACACTGACATAGTTAATACAGAACATGCTATACATACAGTTACATACCATGTGTTCTACATACCTTGATATCGTTCCGGTATTTCGTCTCTATCTCGCTCTTCTGTATCACTCTTTAAACTGTTTTACGGTATGAGCATATGGTTTGCATATCTGGCAAGTCATCCTTATATACGTCGATACCTGCAACATGTGGTTTACTGCTGCCAATTGGTTTTCCTGTGTGACTAATTACGTTCACATCAGCTGTGCAGCTACTCCATTCGCCAATTATGCGGCAACAGTGTGGTATAATTGAATTCTCCACTTGGGCGTTGGCCATTTGCCCTACCTTTGGGGAGATGGCCTGTATTGTTGTGTGTAATTGCAACTGCTATGTGTAGAGCCAAGTGTAGTTTGGAGTCATGTCCCCCGTGGATTGTGTGTGACGGCTTGAGTATGTGTTTCTACATATGACTGTACCTGTCATTGCACCCGTCTGATAACGGACTATTGCAAACACCTGTAACATCTCCGTTTGTTCCATTATACAACGGATACAATTTTGCATGGCGCCTTTAAATGTGTCTTTCACAAGGTATGTTAACGGTTCAGCAGATATAATTGACTAACTGGATGTTTGTGCTGTGATTACGGTCTGTACTGCTATTGTTTCCAGTGTGGGGGATGTAGGCGGGTGTACTTAGCATATACGGTTTTGTGGGGCTTGCATTTCTACATAGTCCATATATATGTGTGTGGGCTCCTTCCCTAATTAAAGAGCTATCACTTAGTAGACTTCTGTTATGGGATTTTACATTGGGCCGTTGTTAATTGGTTTCTATATGGTATGCAGGTGAGGTTGATACTTCCATACCTCCGGATGTACAGCGATATGTGCAGGGATATTTGTAAATGACAGCTATCCCGTGTATGTCTGTCCCAGATATTTGCAGTCATTGCAGTAGTGTTGGTGTCAGACCCTCTGTGGCATGGCTTGCCACCTTTTCATATGGCCATAGTTGGACACTTGCGGGTCACAGAGTGGTGTTTACAGGCTGACATATAGCCACGGTCAGTACACAGGATAGAACATACTTTTATCCTCATTACATACCTACTGTTCTTGGACTTTGCCTACTTATCATTTTGCATGTAGCATTTCCATTTCCTACATAAAGGCATGACTATTTCCTGCAACTATTGCATAATATTTGGGACATACTAATGTCCTACACTCTCGGACTCTTTGTAATGTTTCATGTCAGGACACACCTGCCCAGGGAGGGGCTGTCCCTCCCAATGTGGGACAGGTGTTTACCGCATGCCTATGGCTAGCTATACCTGCACCTACCGTAATCATCTACCTCCGAGTTGGCACCTACAGACACACGATGCGGACACACACAAACACATTACAGTCACACGGAAATGCACATGGCACCCTCAACTCACACATACACAGGCTACATCACTCACAAACACAGTTGTACACGGTACCTATCTGGACCACACCACCGGCAGCGGTGACTACATGTCCTTACTATCGTCATAATATTGCTCGCGGTTCTACTGTTCCAGTACTGTGTTCTTTCTGTCTTTCAGCCTCGTGGTTACGCGTGTCAGTGTGTGACACATTCCATAGTTGGTGGTATCCTATTTATTTGTACCTCCAAGGTGTTTTGAATGTCATTGACCTATCTATATATTTGCAGATGTCAGTGACTCCTTATATATCGACATATATCATACTATCACCCTTTCTATCTGTATTATATATGTATATATATATATATATATATATATATATATATATATATATAAAAACATATATACATATCTCTGACAGGGGTGTTGACAGGCACGCTACACCTTTCATTGTGTTTTTGTCGGTGTATACTGTGTTTCCTGGACTCCGCACGTTTGTGTCTGTACCTGTCACATTACACACCTGCCATAGGTTAGGATTACCACCTGTCCCACTTTGCGAGGGACAGTCCCTCTTTGTGCAGTTGTGTCCTGCAAAATATTTGTGAACATGGCAAATGTCCTGCGACTTTGGGACAAACATATTCCCTGTAGTTTATGTAATAGTTGCATACAGCACTTATTCTGTATCTGAACCACCTACATGTTACAGGACACGGAACACGTACCTACGACCATTACTAGAATAAGCTTTTATCTAGGCAAAACACTGATGTTCTGGTTTTCGTACTGGCCGGGTGTATGTGTCGGCCTGCAGACATCTGGCGTATGTCCCACATTGGTCATTTGAAATGTAGCAACCCTACCATATGTACATCTTGGCTAGCAATAGTGTTGGGTGATTGTATACATGATTGCCTGTTCATCTCCTGGTAGTGGTCGTTTTACCCTTCAGAGCAGGCGCTATTTGTTCAGGGGTGACTAATGCTGGTTTCACCTGTTCTGTACATCATTGACCGTGATCTGCGCAGTGGTCGGTGAAGCTTAGCTCTGTTTCACGCATATTCATATAGTCATATTTAAACATCGCTTACCAGCAGTGGGCAACGCATATTCCCGCTAACGTGTGCTACACATATTCTGATGACCTGCATCTGGAATGCATTACCCGTGCTGTTTGGATTACGTTACATCCCTTGCAGGATGTGGGACCGGGAACATGCACGACGGTCACTGCATATACCACTTGGACATCTGAGGGTTGTACACGTATTATGTCATTTTGTATGTGGAGTAGACTACAGCAGTTACTCCACACTGCACTCACATGGATAACTCCGTTAGTTTACATATTGATGAGTCCAGTTAATGGTATGTCTATGTGATGTTTACTGGATGTACTCTGGCATTGGGTATGTATATCACAATGAGCTACACCCGATAATGTGCTACACCTTCATACGACTGTGGGTGCAGCATGCGGTGACGAATACCTGTCATGGGTACATCCCCTGCCTTGACACAACATCCATGATTACATTATGTGGAGTCCCTCATTAATGCAGTGGGGAATCCCTGCTGAGTGTGTGCAGGACAGTGCTTACACACATGTGCTCCCACAATTGCCACTGCTCCAGTAAACAACAGTTGCTTACTTGATGTTGTGGCGACGGGAGACACTGTTTGCCCCGTTTGGTGTTTTGCTTCTGACAATTGGGCGTGTACCTACCAATGTACCTGAGAACCTATACACACAGCACCGACAGATGCTGATATGCGCATGTACTGTTCAGGTGTTGACATTCCGTGTTCCAATGGCTGTTGTGTGTACACTGTTTGAGGGCTGCCTATGTAGGATTCCACAGTGGGCCACCTATACATCACAATTTACAGGTGGTCGTGTTTGAGTGCCATCCATTTTACTGTGTGTGCAGGTGGAGAGGGGTGTCAGTCCGTGGGGGTCTACACTGTCAGAGTATGTGCTATACGTTCCCTCTTTGCCAAGGCGTAGGCATATTGGGCATGCCTCCATCTGCCTACTGGGGCTGGCACAGTGTGTCCGTGGTCTGGATCCCTCTGTGCCTGTGTTGGCCTTAGCAATTGTGGTGGGCTGTGAGGCCCTCCCCCATTTTGACCCTGCTGCAGCTGTTTCCGCAGGATCATATTATGTAGCATGGCACATACTATGACGATGTGGGCACACGTGCCTGGAGAGTACTGCAAGGCTCCACCAGATGTGTCCTAGCACCGGAACCATGATTTCAGCATCCCACACACACGCTCTATGATGATTCTGGTTTGTGCGTGTGCCTCATTATGGCGTTCTTGCATTGGTGTGTGTGCATTTCTGATGGGGGTCATCATCCATGTCTCCAGTGCATAGCCAGCATCCCCCACAAGGTGGCCTTGTGGGATGTCCCCCCTGACAAATTTCTGATACAGCTGTGAGGTATGCCAGGTATGGGAGTCGTGGTAGCTGCCAGAGATGCCAGCACACATATCCATGATAATGCCCTGGGCATTGCACACGACCTGGCAGTTGATGGAGTGGAATCCCTTACGGTTTATGTAGCGCCTACCATGCTCACCGGGTGGTGACTTGATATGTATGTGTGTGCAGTCTATCGCACCCAGTACCTCCGGGTAGTTTGCCACACGGTGGAAGTGGCGCATATTGCTGGCCAACTCCTCCTGAGTTCGGGGGAAGTATATCTGCTCATTGGCATGTGATAACATGGCATCCAGGAACTGGTGTAGTACCCTGGATGCCAATGCCTATGAGATCCCCATTATATCTCCAGTTGGCCTTTGAAAGGTACCTGTGATTAGTATTCGCAAGCTTACACATACCTTTGTGTCCACTGGGATGGGTTCCCCTCTCTTGTTTCTGGTTCTCAGGCGTGGCTGGCACAGCTCTACTATTTGCTGTAAGATGTCCCTGTCCACCCTGTAACACTCTATTATCTCCAGATCATGTAGCCCCTGGTAGGTTACCCTTGGTCTGAACACTCTTCTCCTCCTCCGAGGCCTACGGTGGTTGTCGGCATCATCCTCCACAACACCGTTGGTCTGTAACACATGCTGATGAATCACAGCTATGGCAGCTCCCAACATGTACATTTTAAAAGTTCCCCATCTGTTTACACCTATGGTGCAGTGTTTGGGAATACACAGGTGTGTGTTGGGTGCTTTCACACTTTATACTATTTTGCTGTGAACACTGATGATGTCATAGGGTGTGTATGTACGATCATGGCTACAGGGTATCTTCTGTGTTGTATTACCAGAACCACTATTGTGCTGCCTTTGGTGTTGCATTACATTTGGCTGCCGTAAATTACCTCCTGCCCTTCCCTTTAAATTTGTGCACGTTAAACCTACCATTTGCTGGCATGCATCCAGCAGCCTGCTTTCATTTGTACTTTCCTAGACCTGGCTTATCTTGCGTAATGTGTTCTATTGCCGGTCTACTGTGAGTTTGCTTTGCTCTGCTATGACAGTTCTCCTATCTTTGCATTCCAATTCCTCTCCTCCTTTCTTTGCAATCCTATGCCTCCCCTATCCTGTTTTGCAGGTTTCTGCATGCAGGCTTGTCTACTGCCGTCGATTGGCCACCGTGAGTTGATTGGTGTTAATTGCTCAGTAGTACGCCAATTACCCTACTTCTGCATTTCCTTCTTTTCTTCACCTGACCTTCCTGTTTGTGCTATTGATCGCGGCGCGTGCATCCGCATACCGGATTTCGGGCACGTTTTCATCCCCATGCACATGCGCTTTTGGGCACCATTTGTGCTCTCCGCTGAACGATCCTAGACCCTCCTCCCCACCTCTGTCCTGCAGCTTTGCTTAGCAATGGCCAGGCCAGATTTGCATTGCTCCAATGTACTTACAGCTATGGTGATACACCCCTCTGCTGATGTCATGTATCACCTCTGAGACACTCCTTGGTGTTATAGCGCTGCGCCGTCTGGTACATCCTTCATCCGGCGGGACGTTTGCAGTTCAGTATTACCTGCCTCATTTGCATGGCATTGACTACTAATTCATAGTTACCATGCAGAACACTGTCGCGGGCCCTTGGCAATCCTTGCGCCTTGCTTGTGGTGTACCATGCCTACCATTGCCATAGTGAAATCCTGATTTGTCTTACATTGCGATTTTATGACATTTGTATATATTTTCTTTGTATTCCCGTTTGCGCACACATGCCCTGCAGTTGTACTGTGCGTTACTGTGGACATGACATTAAATGTTGTTTTTTAGGTGTTGTGCATCTTTTCTTGTGCCATTGGCTGTGTATTTAGCCATTGGCATATGTTAACTTTGTAATACATGAGTCTGGTCCGCTTCTATAGCTCCGATGTTCTGTTTGGGAAAATGTAAACCGTGTTTTTTGGTTTACATTTCCATGGGCTTACGCTATGCCTGCACCACTTTGTGAATCACTGTATGCCTTCATTTGCATGGTGCGACACTGTGCATGGGGTGATTAGCATACCTATGCCGAGGGCTGCGCAGATGTGGCATACGCCAGTAGTGCACGTGGAATTGGTTCGTACCTGAATCACTCGGCAGACATATTTGGCATTATCCTGCATATGCTATGCCTGCGCCTGGCGCAAGCTTCATGAATCCGGGGGCCGGTTACTGGTAAGTTAGAGATAAGCAGATTTTCATCTTATATCCATTACCGAAGAGAAAGCTTCTATGGACTTGCAGCTACCCATTGTGGTCCCTTCTTTGACCATCTCTTAATGGTCCCACCATTTAGCTAAGGCTTGAAAGTTGATTATCTACATGCAAAGTAACTTGTTTTTTAGGCTTCAGAACTAGATCTGTGGGCCCATTTCTGTGCATAAACTCATCCACATCATTCAAGTTACTCTACTCTTTCTCTCCATTCCATTCATTGTCTTCAACTGATGAACAATTTATATAGTCATTTTTTCCTGCTACAGACTAGATAGCAAGGCATTTTCATGTCTTGATTCTTCTTAACTGGCTATATTTTGGAATATTTGCTTTTACTAGAAGTCCAATGTGCTATCCATTGTGCCACAGAGCCACTAAAAGTTGACTCTGGTGGGACTTGAACCCACAACCTTTGAATGCCTTTTACCATTTTACTAGAACTTTTTGCCATATGTAATGCTTTGCTTGAACTTTCATGTAGTCTATACTCCTAAGTGGCCATCTTCAATTTGCAGAAATCATTGCTCATCTCTCTTGCAACTGCATTAACTCTCTATCATGTATCTCTTTCTTTCATTACATTATTTTAATAGTCCACTGTATCTTCAAGATTTTTGCACAAAAACACCTTCCTTGCCTCAACACTTAAATAAAATGAGAAAAGTAAAGGGATCACAGCCTTCTCAAATTTCATGTTTCAAATTCCTTGGAACAGTTCTCTTGCCACTAAAACCCTTGACTGGTGAAGCCTTCTACAATCCAGATCATCTGTCCAATCACAATAAGCCCTTTTGAATGGCCATACCAACCACTATTCAGTATGAAAACTGTCACTGTACAATGTAGTGTCAGGGTTTACCAGACATTTAGTTTATCCATCCAATTCTGTGTTCTTAGCCTACCTGCCGATTAAAGGATGAAATGTCCTTTAGAAGATCTGATATCTAATGTCCAACAAATGATACAACCTCCAGCCCTTTTAATTACATCCAGGCCAATTCTACTAATGTTTTTCTTCTTGGCAGTCATGCAGTATATTTCAAAGCATTCTTAATATGTAAGAACTCAATTTCATGCATGGCCAGCTTCAGTTCTACTCCATTTGTTCTAAATTATTATTATTAAGCACATCAAATAGTTATAATCTTGAAACAAGTAACAAAAATGTCCTTTAATTTACACACCATACTAATGTAGTTCACTCCATATTCACACATTTTACATTAAATCACTCCTCTCCCATTTAGTAATACAGAAATCCTCAAGTATATTATTTCCTTCCTTATAAAAGCATAGACCAATTTATTCATTACATCAACATTCATCCCATATAGCCTGTACTTGTTACACTTCATCCAGATTTTCATGTCTTCAAAACTATCTTTCCTGTTAAAATTTGTTCCATCTACATAGGTGCTGGAGGTGAGTAAACCCCCCACATAATTTACCTCTACCTATGCTATCCCAATATCCCTCTCAACGTATTCTGTAATTACCTCCATCCCATCTCCTCTGCGTCACAATTCTTCCCAATGTCCATCCATACCCCCACACTCTTCCCAGCTAACAATCTTCCCCTCTTGTCATCCTACACACACCGTTGCCCTACCAAATCTTTATTCTTCCATAGACTTCCAGGTTCTTGCCATTTTGTTCCACCCCCATTACTAAAAGCAATTTAACCCCCCATCTCTAAGCCTTAACTTTTTATATTTTCGAAATCTAAACATCTACCACATCCAGTAACCTCCTAGAGGTCATTCCACATACCTCTTTCTAACAGTTCTGCATTACCTTCCTCATTTTCCTCACTTTTAAGCATTCCTACCACATAATCTGCCTGGCCTGATTCTCTTCACACTTCCAGTATCTATCTTCTGTGTGACATCCTTACTCAAGTACCCTTCCAGCAATTCTGTACCATCTATACATCACCTTCTTCAGCAATCCATAAAATGTCTCTCACCCCTCAGCTTCTCAGTGTTCTCATCATTTACTCTTTCTCCTAAATTCCTGTTTATTCTCCAAATCTGTCACTTATTCTCTTCTACCCATTTGCTAAACTATAATTCCTATCTCCCTTTAAGGCACCCCTCTTATTATATCTAGTAGCCATGTTTTTCATCCTACTCTGATCTTCCAGTATAAGAGCTTCCCATCCCACCCATCTCAGATCCATTTCATTAATTCTCCTACATCATACATCCAAATTAACTGCAGCTTTCTGCACCTGACTGATTATAGGCTGTTCACCCCTTTCCACTAATATTCAGGGTCATGCTAAAGATTCAGAAGGACTCCTCTAAGATAATTGTGGCGAGTCCCTTTTGGTCCAGGCAACAATGCATATTCCTTCTTTGGAAAATGGCCAAGAGCAATTATCACAAGCTTCTTCATAGATTGGACTTACTCACAAAAATACAGGGATTGTTAGATGCACCCCAACCTGAACCATCCTCAGTTTTAAAATCTATTAGATACCTATTTTCTGAGGATATGCAACAGGTATTAAAGGAGGCAAAGAAACCTGCTACTAGAAAATCAAATATGGGCAAGTGGAAAATATTTTCTAGTTAGTACCATAGTAAGAACCAGATAACTTTTATGGCTCAAATGTCACTAATTCAATAGTTGGGTGAGTTACTATCCTCTGGCCTTTCTTACTCTTCTTTCAAGGTTCTTATTTCAACCGTTTCTGCTTGACTGCCTATGACTCGCCCTTTTCTACTATGTCTCCAGTCAAACATTTTTCTTTTGAAAGAGGCCTTGCATATCCAATCACCTAGAAAACAGGTGAATCCTCCTTCGGATCTTAATTTTATATTGGAAGAACTGACACTTTCCTCATTTCAACCAGATTATGAGGCTGATTTATTGCTCTGACTACTACAAGGAAAGTATCTGAGTTTCAAGTTATTATGGCGGGTCTCCTGTATCTTATTTTTCACAAGAATACAGTACCTTTGAGAACAAATCCTTCCTTTATATCTGAAGTAATTTCAGAGTTTACTTTGAGTTAAGCTATTCATTTCTCATCTTCTTTCCATAACCAAAAGTAGGGGAGAAATAATCTTACATACTCTGGATGTCCACTAACAACTCGGATACTATCATGACAAAACTAAATCCTTCCGCAAAACTGACCAGCTATTTGTTTCCAATGAACAAAAGAAAAAAAGTCAACCAGTATTAAAACAGACAATTTCCAAATGGTTTTCTCATGTTATTAATTTATCCTATACCCACAATAACAAGTTACTTCTAGGTATGGTTGTGGCTCATTCTACCAGTGCCTTGGCTTTTTGTGTCTTTCTGGAAAGGGGTGGACTTTACAAGCATTTTAGAGGCATCAACTTGGTCCTCTGTATGCATTTACGCAAAACACTACAAACTAGATTCTTTTTCCTTGTCTAGAACAGGTTTTGTTAGAACCATTCTGCATGAATTCAAGGACCCTCATTCTTCCCCCTATATGCATCTACAAGCTGTGGTAATTGGGTCTATATCACTTCATCAAATACTCACATTGTCAAAACACTACTAATCGAACCCACTTTGTCGAAACCTCACTTTACTGAATGGCTGTTTAATCAAAGTTTTTCATAGGGAAGAACAACGGTTGCCCATCATCGGGAATTTGCCCTTTTTCCAACTGTAGTGCAACCTTGGAGTTTGTATATTTAGTTGGAGAGTGTGTGGGTTTTACATTTTTAGAATTTTGTCATCGACGGTAGGTTGGCCAGCCATTGTTTTTCCCTATGAAAAACTTTGATTAAGTGGGCTGTTCAATAAAGTGAGGTTTCGACAAAGTTGGTTTGATTAATAGTGGTTTGACAATGTGAATATTCAATGAAGTTATATAGATCAGAGGATCATTTGCATATATCCCATGTTGCACTAATACAAGAGGTTTAAGGAATCACATAGTGGAAAGTCTAGCCTTGCTACATTTTCCTTTTGTTTTTTACTTATTGGTTTATCAGTGTGACTTTTTTACTCATTATTTTAATTTGTTAGTTGGGATATTTGGTAGACACCCAAATGGTTATGGATATCAGCTGGGTACGACAACCCTGTGTTTCTTAAGGTTAGACAAACATTCCACTTATGCTGTGCTAGTGATGCCATAAGAAGGCTGAAACATGCATGTCCACAGTTAATGGGCTTTAGTTTTATTGTCCTGAATTTGTCCATAAATTGACTTAAAAAGAAAAAAAATCATGGACATTCAGAGTTGCCATATAGCTGAAAGACCTGATGTCCTTAAAAGGTTATTTGCATATATCCCATGTTGCCTCTAATACAAGAGGTTTAAAGAATCACACAGTGGAAATTCTAGCTTTTCTATATTTTCCTTTTGTTTTTTACGGATTGTTTTTTCTGTATGACCTTTTTACTCATTGTTTTAGTGATGCAGACCCCATGGTACTCTATACAGACAGCTTTGGCTAATGCAGTGGCGATGCAGTAAAGAAAATAGTACAATTGAGCAAGTGAACTTAACAGTAGATGTTTGAATAGATCATTTCTGCAGTAGCCGCGTCCTCCCTCTCTCCATCCCCCTCTTTTGTCATTGGATATTTTTTGCCAGTGTGTGTGTGTGTGTGTGTGTGTGTGTATCTGCATGTGTGTCTGTGTCTGTGTGTGTACATTCATATAAATATTTTTTTTCTCTTCTTTCCCTAACATATTCTTTATTTGTGGGATTCTAGACTGACTTTTTTCTGTGGCAAGAAAGCTCTTAAGTACTTGGCACCCTAACCATTGACTATATGGGGCTCTCCTCAAGCCCATCAGCAGTTAAGGTATATGAAAGAAGCCCTAAAGCTTTGAAATACTGTCTGGCTGTCATATCTTTGGCAGGATATTACCCATATAGATAAGATTAAAATGAAATTGTAGCAGCTAAAGATTGAAAAATTTGTTGTTGGATACTTTTAATTCTGCAGACAAAGATTATAAAGTGTATGACCTTCTTGCTAAGAAAAAAAAACATCTACTGATATGGCCATGAAGGTTTACAAATTTCATTATGTCTAGGGCCAGTTACCAGGCAGACATAACTGAACAATGGCTTTTCTTAGACAGTCTAATAAGGATGAAGCAGATTCCAAAATTGTAAAAGCTCTCATCATCTTTAATAGTCTTAAGCAGCATATGTACAAAGCTTCATATCTTAATGCCTTTGTCATAAAACCTAGTGGGGCTTATGTGAAAGAGAGATGCAAGCTTGTTCAAAAGAAAAGGTCAGTTTTATCCAAAAAAGTATTATGACCAAAATTAGAATTCTTTATTTGTCACAGTGTCCTGTTTGGTCTTGAGTCAGCTAATGCTAATACAAAGGATGGAACAGGGGAGTCAAACACATGTCCCCCGGGCCACATGTGGCCCGTGGCACACCAGCCGCTCCAGTCTCAGAGTCAGTCTGCCCTCCCATAAACAGTACCCCAAGCAACCTTCCATGAAACCACAACTCATCACACTCTCATCCTGTCAATGTTTCAAGCCATTAGTCTATGCATACATGCATTCACTCATTCACTCACTCTGATCGCTCACCCACACAGTCTCTTCAACTTTCATACATTCACTCACTCACTCACTCACTCACTCACTCACTCACTCACTGACTCCAATTGATCACCCACACAGTCTCTTCAGTTTTCATACGTGCATTCACTCACTCACTTACTCACTCTGATCAGTCACCCACACAGTCTCTTCAGCTTTCATACATGCATTCACCCAGTCACTCTTTTCGATCGCTCACCCACACAGTCTCTTCAGCTTTCATACATGCATTCACTCACTCAGTCACTCCAATCACTCACCCACACAGTCTCTTCAACTTTCATACATGCATTCACTCACTCTGATCGCTCACCCACATAGTCTCTTCAGCTGTTATACATGCATTCACTCACTCTCTCCCCGATCTCTCACACACAGTCACTTCTGCTTTCACACATGTATTCACTCACTCACTCACTCACTCACTCACTCACTCACTCACTCACTCACTCACTCACTCACTCACTCACTCACTCACTCACTCACTCATTCACACACACAATCTCTTCAGATTTCATACATGCATTCACTCACGCACTCTGATCGCTCACCTATACAGTCTCTTCAGCTTTCATACACTCACTCACTCACTCACTCACTCACTCACTCACTCACTCACTCACTCACTCACTCACTCACTCACTCACTCACTCACTCACTCACATTCACCTGCACAGTATCTTCAGCTTTCAAACATGAATTCATTCACTTTCCCCCTCTCCGATCTCTCGCACACAGTTGCTTCTGCTTTCATACATATATTCACTCACTCATTATGATCGCTCACCCACACCGTCTCTTCATTGCATTCCCTATCCCAAGCATACCTCTCACCTGTCTGGAATTTCACAGACTGTCCAGATGTTTGCCTCATATTTTGGTCTGTTCTTCATAAAATGTGTAGTTTTCTCACAAATCATTATGAGTTGCAGTTAATTCTGTTTGGGAGGAGGGACCAAAAGGCCCATGACAGGCACTGAATGCAGCAAATCAGTGTCCTCAAAGTTACTGGTGTGGGATAGTCAGAAGACATCCCACAAATTGAAATGTAGGCTTGTTTTAAACAATAAGCGGGTACTTGTAGTCACTGTAGTGGCCAGTCCTATGCTTTTAATTGCATTGCAGCAGGTTTTGGCTATTGTTTTGGGTAGCTGTCGTGGAGCAATCTGTCTTTGAGTAGCAGTCTTGCTTTGTCAGTTGGAGTGTTAGATGGAATATATATAAATGGATCTACTTTGTTTCGTTGAATCTCATTTCACTGAATTGCATTTCACCCCGACCACTTCGCTGAAAACTCAAATTACTGAAAACTCATTTCACTGAACTGCAGTTAGTATATATGGCACTGTGGACAGTACTGGAAGGCAAGTAAAAGGTATATGCTCTTTTCCCCACTGTAGTTCGATCCTGGAGTTAGTATATATAGTTAGGGGGGTGGGGGGCATATAGTTTGAGTACATATTGTCTTCTCGAGAGAGTTAGTCATTGGTGTTGTAACTATGCATGTTTATTGTTTAAAATGTATTGTTGTGAAGTTTTTGGTAAAATACAATATAAAACAAACAAGGTGAGGGGCTGTGCCCCCAACTATATATACTAACTCCAGGATTGCACTACAGTGGGGAAAAGGGCATATACCTTTTACTTGCCTTACAATACTCTACACAGTGCCATAAGTTCAATTCAGTGAAATGGGTTTTCAGTAATTTGAGTTTTCAGCGAAGTGATCAGGGTGAAATAAAATTCAGTGAAATGAGATTCAACGAAACAAAGTAGACCCATATAAGTATATATGAAAATACTTTCAATCCCTTCATCATGTTTTCAAAGAAAAGAATAGTTAATGAATAATATTGTGTGGTGCAGGAAAAGTGGAAATCGTACTTTTTTGCTGAAGTGAATGAAAAACCAACTTGTTTGATTTGTAAGCAAAACATAGCTGTAGTGAAGGAATATAACATTTGCAAGCATTACACAATTATTAACTCTTCGAAGTATGATGAATATAGTGGAAAGATACATGACGAAAAAGTGAGGGAGTTAGAACAGTCACACAAAAAGCAGCAGCTACTGTTTAAACGTGTTCATCAAGTCAGTGATGCTGTAGGTCGGTCACGTTATAGGACTGCACAAGAAATACTTGTGCCATCGAAGCATTTTTCAGAGGGGGAACTTTATAAAGAAATGTATGTTGGTGTCTGCGGAATACCCCTGAAAAACATCAAGCATTTGCAAACATAAGCCTTTCAACTCAAAGAAAAAGTTGCTAAATTTGTAGTACTTTTTGTAGCAATTGATGAAAGTACTGATAAAAGTGACACAGCACAACTTGCAGTTTATATACGTGGCATGATGACAATACGCAGGTAACTGAAGAATTTATGGAACTGGTGCCAATGAAGGGAACAACAACAGGGAATGATATATTTGTGAGTTTGGTAGGTGCACTAGATAAAATAGGTGTAGACTGAACAAAAACTGTAAGTCTGGATACAGATGGAGCACCTCAAATGGTTGGTAGAAAAGCTAGCATGGTAACAAAGTTAAAGGAAAAACTACTAGCTGTGAACTCAGACCATCAAATTCACAGTGTCTATTGCATAATTCAGAGAGAGGTGTTTTGTTGTAACATTAACAATGGATCATGTCATGGATGTTGTTATTAAGGCAATGAACTTCATACTTGCGCGAGGTCTGAACCACAGACAGTTCAACAGCTTATTGGAGGAAATTCACACTCACGGTCTGCCACATCACACTGATGTTCGTTGGTTAAGCCAAGGAGTTGTGCTGAAGCACTTTTATTAATTAAGAAGTGAAATACAGAGGTTTATGCATGAGAAAGGAAGGGATGTGCAGGAACTGAAAGACAATGAATTGGTTCAAGAACTAGTTTCATGGCAGATATAACAGAACACTTGCATTACCTGAATACAAGGCTGCAAGGTCGCAATACATTGCTGACAGATTTATATGACGCTGTACCTTTGAGTTGAAGCTTACTTTTTGAACACCAACTAGCAGCAAGTACACTTTCCAACTCTGAAGTCCCTGTAAGACGCACCTGAGTTTCATGGTGATATCAACACCAAAACGTACTGCAAGTTAGTGACTGATTTCGGAGAAAGATTTGCAGACTTTAAAAACCTTAAGAATGACTTTTCTATTTTCCACAACCCTTTCTCTGTTAGTGCTGATAAGGTACCAGGACAGTTTCAGTTAAAACTAATTGAGGTTCAGTGTAATTCTGAGTTGAAAGATAAGTTTTAAGTGTTGATATTGGCACATTTTTTCAGTATGTTGGGCCAGCATATCCCAAAATTAAATGTTTAGCCTCAAAGATCATGTCAGTGTTTAGCAGTACCTATGTTTGTGAACACGTCTTTTCTGTGATGAACCTGAACCCGTCCTATATGGTTGACTGCAGACTCACTTAGTACAGAGCGTATGATATCTGCCTACTCATTCTTGAACTAGACCATCTCTGTCCAAAATACTTAATTTAATTTTGTCCATTTCAACATCCAGGCCAGACATTAGTTGCAACATCTTTTCACTGTTCAAGTTTATTTCTGGCGGGGGTGGGGGGGTCTCATTAAAATTAAAGAACTTAGTTCCAAACACATCAAAGGGGTGAGCACGTCTATTGCTCTTTTCCTCCTTTTTCTCTGTCATCATGAAAATTTATGTTAAGGAAAGCTTACCAAAATAAAAAGTTGATTATAGTTATGAATAAGAGAAATTATTAATTAAGCAAACGTCACCCCCCCCTCACCTGCAAAAGATCCCACAACAATACCGGAAAAGTGTAGTGTCCCAAAAATCACATACGCACAGGTGAAAACAGCCCTTTCAAAAGCCAAAAACACAGCGTCAATGGGACCAGATGGTGTCCCAGGCTGCGTCTTGCACGAACTACAGAAAGAAACTAACCCCCCACCTAAACATGCTGTTCAACCTCAGCCTCTCCACAGGCTACGTGCCCATAGAATGGTGCACAGCAATGGTTATTCCTCTCCACAAAGGAGGAGCCACAACTGACCCTGGTAACTATCGCCCCATAAGCCTGGCTAGCCTGGTCTGCAAGGCTATGGAGCACATCATCATGGAATTCATTAACAAAGACATTGGGAACCTCCAAACACTTGACCTGACCCAGTTCGGCTTTGTTAAGGGAAGATCATGCCTAGTAAACCTGGTTGACTTCTTCGAGACAGTCACCAAGGCCATAGACAAGGGAAAGGTGGTTCACACAGCCTACCTTGACCTCACCAAGACTTTCGACACCATTCCCCACTTGGGTATTACAGAAAAACTCACCAGCCTGAACATAAACCCCTACATCACGAGATGGGTTGCCAACTGGCTTACAGACAGAACTCACATGGTAAGAATAGCGGGCTCCAAGTCCAACTCTAAACCAGTCACAAGTGGTGTCCTGCAAGGCTCGGTCCTAGGACCCCTACTGTTCGGCATATACTTCTCAGAAGTACAGGCAAACACAGGAGGAGTATGGCTAACCAAGTTCACTGATGACTGCAAACTGGGAGCCATAATTGACTCTCCAACTGACACGGACATCCTCCAGAAGGGCCTTACTGAGATGGACACCTGGTGTCAAAGTCATGGCTTCAAGCTAAATGCCAAAAAATGCATAGTTATCCCATTTGGGAAAAACAAAACACCCATGAATTACCACATAGGTGGCAGCCCCCTTAATACAGAAGAGATAATAAGAGATCTGGGGACCCAGGTAGATAGTAATCTCTCCTTTGACAATCATATTGCCAAAGTAGTTAGGAAATCCTTCTATGTGGCCCATCTAATTACTAAAGGGTTTGCATCTAGAAATAAAGAGGCTATAGTGCCCCTCTACTCATCACTCATTAGACCCATCATAGAGTACAATGTCCCATTTGGGATGTACCTCACAAGACACTTCCAACAGCTGGAAAGACCACAGAAGTACCTCACCAAGAGGATTACTGACCTCAAACATATGTCCTATGCAGCCCGACTTAAAAAAACCTGGTTGTACTCAGTAGCATATCGCTTACTCAGAGGTGATCTCTGCCTGACTTACAAAGCCATGTCCAACTCAGAATTGATGGACATGCTCCACCTAAAGAAATCCAAGTCACTGCGAGCCACCTGCTCTAGTGAGCTAAACCTCACCACAACAATAAATAGAACATGCTGGAGGGATCGACCCCTGTCACAGAGACTGCCCATGCTTTAGAACAAAATTCCAAATTACATCAGGCAGAGCCCCTCAGTAACACTCTTCAAGAGAAACCTTGATAAGTGGATGGGTAACAGAAAATACACCCCTGGGATCACTTCATTGGCTCTGCTTGACAGAGGATCAGTTAATTAATCAATGGGGCGGCAAAAGACGACACACTCTGGCTAGGCTTATAAATGCCCTCGGGCAGATAGCCTAGTACCTACCTATGAACCTATTCAGCAGTGCCTTATTTCTGATGAGCCATGCAGTAATGGTAACTGCTTCCACAAACTTTACAGAACATATCTCTGGCCCATCCCCTGTTCTTTTAAGGAAAAGCTCATTTGTGCTACCTTCTCAACTGTCTTTCTGTAAACTCAAGTTTTATTTTATTTGTTTATTTTTATTTTTTATATTTGTTGACCAGGGTAGGGTGTTGATCCCAATGGACTATTTTCTAGCTCAGCCCAGGGCTTGCAACCACCAGAATACACTGCATATACAAATAATTACAATCATTTAAAAAAACAGTGTCTAAAATATATTCACAATAATTACAGTAGCCATTCTTCTGTATCAGTTAGAATAACTATAGGCAACAGTCCTGATTAAAATGTAAACAATTTAAATTTATGAAAGGAAGGAAGGAAGAAAGAAACAGAAAGAAAAACTAGAGAAAAAGAACATATTTTTTTTTTTGGGGGGGTGATAGCTAGACACAGGTGGTTAGAAACTGGGAAGAAGTCAGACAAGAAGGGGGTGGCATAAAGGTTAAAGTGTTTACCTGTTTGCACTTGCACAAGGTACAAGGTTTGATTCACAGATTTGAAGGGAAATTGCATTAGCTTAAAATGCCAGCAAGGGCAGCTACTGCTACTTACCTATAAAAAAATAATAAACTTTAGTAAGATGGGCCTAATGGTTAAGGTGTTTACCTCACAAATAGAAGGTACAGGGTTTGATTCTCGCTTTTGAGAAAAATTGGCTAGGCTTAAAATGGCCCACAAGGGCAGCTAGCCTAGTATTTATCTATGAACCTATAATCTACAATGGATATTTGTTTGTCTTTCCTATTGGCAGACTAGTTTACCTGTACATGTTTTGCATTGAAATATCGCTTAGTTAGCATAGACTAGATCCAGACTTGCTGAATCTAGCCTGTTTTTCATACACTTGAACTCAAATCCAGCCACCTTACATTAAGACGGGCTCCCCTGCACCCTTGTGGCAGAAGAGTGTGGATGTAGCCTTGTCTGAGCTGGGGATTGCTGGAGGAAGGATCATTATGTGATTTCCTATTGGCAGACTAGTTTAAAATTATTTAATTTCACATGTAAGCCTCACATTTGCGTGTTTTTTGCTGAATTAACTGGAAGCTACACTATGTTTGGCATCCTTTGCCAGAGGTCCAAAGTGTTTCAGATTGAATCCAAGCCATCCAAAGCTAATAACAAGAAATTAAGCTTATTTTGAGTTTAATCTGCACTTTTCATCTGTATTTTACTGTTTTACTGCATTCATTTTTTATTGTTTTTAGTGTTTGTGCCTGCCTATTACCTGCACTTGTTTTGCACTGAAATATTGCATAGTTAGCATAATCTAGACCCAGACTTGCTGAATCTAGCCTGTTTTTCATACACTTGAACTTAAATTCAGCCATCTTACATTCCTGATCTTCTATAAAATAAGTCCCATCGTTAATTCCAGAGCAATAGCGGATCTAATTTGGCCTCTCACAAATTAGTACTTAAGAATTATCTGCTACGCTACTATGGACAGTCAATTTTCCAACATTTCTCCAGTTAGCCTGATTTATATGGGCATCCTGAGGCAATGTAGCAATTGCCTCTTGTATACTGACAGCTACTTGCTTCTAAAGCAACCAAATGCAGTTTGTGAGCGATATAACTATACCATGAAACTAGAATCAGTCCTTTCACATAACAATAAACAAGACATCAAACAGCTTGTCAGCACACAACCTCTACAGTTACACAAGATAAAGTCAAGACACATAAACCCACATTCATGGAGGTACTCACTAAGAGCTTACTAAAAGACCAGAGACCTCCCAAACACAAACAACCTACACATACTGGTACACAAACAGAATCCACCACTGTACATAACAACACACATATCAGTGTCTCAACAATTAAGCCCCTAAGGCAAAACACCTCAAAACCTAATGTCCTAGTCATAGACAGCTCAATAGTAAGACACACAGATGTCTCCTTCACCAGGTTGGACAAGGAGAAGGTCATAGTCAATTGCCTGTCAGGTGCCAGGATCCATCAAATCATGCACACACTCAAGTCACTCAGCAACAATTACCATTATGACTCTGACATAGTACATGTTGGAGTGAATGACTTGAGACATACATGTCTGGACTATATTAAGAGAGACATGACTGCACTCTCCGATTATGTATCCCAGGAAGGTATGACCCTAGCCCTAAGCAGCACTTTACCTTCAACTAGGACAATGCCACAATACAGACAAAAAATGATTGATTTCAATAATTGGCTTAACTTCTGGTGTCACTTCAGGGGGATCAAGTATCTGACAACCTTGGAAGACATAGTCGACAGACCACACTGCTTTGCCAGAGATGGCTTTCACCTGTCTCCTCAAGGCTTTCAGATACTGGCAAAGACACTTGCATCCTCCATAGTGTCTTTTTTAGGAAATGTCAAAACAATAAAACTTCCAAGTTAAAGAAATCCACTCGAGACAAACTTAAGGTCATGCTACTTAATGCTAGGAGCCTAAACAGTAAAGAGCACTCCCTGGAAACACTCCTCACCATGGAAGATTCTGATGTCTGTTCAGTCACTGATACTTGGTTCAAGGCCGCAGAGCACCCAAGCTGTACAAGGCTACAATGCCTTTCCCATGTTCAGATTTCAAAATGAGCACGACAGAACCAAAGATGGAGGTGTATTCATCTTCATTAAATCCTAATACACCTGAAGACTGGTAAAACAGTATGACTCTTGAGGTACTCCAGGTGCAAATAACTGTAGGCAAAATACCCTACTGCATCATCACTAGCTACAGGTCCCCCACTATGAACCATGAGAAGCACAACACCTATTTGGACTTGTTAGAGTTGCTGCGAATACAGCCAAATACCTTGGTCATGGGAGATTTCAACTATCCTTTCAGCAACTGGGTGATGTGCACAAGCACAAACATGATTGCTTTGAGGTTCCTGGAGTTTGTTAATTCAAATGCCCTGGAACAGGGGTCTATATTATATTCTCGAAAGCTGACAATGTAGAATCTGACATTGTCGGCATGAGAATATTGAACGCTCAGAATCTTAAGCGTGTAAACGGAAATCTCTGTAAGGGGAGAGTTCCGTTTACTGCAATGTAGTGCGGTCTTGGAGTTGGTATATTTAAGTAGCGGGGGTGTGGGGGTGCAGGTGGGCTTGCCCCCCTGCTTAAACCCATTAGGGTACTTTTTTCTTTTTTGTTTTTGTCTTTTTAGATGCCCGAGATTCTGAGCATTCGATATTTTCGTGCCGACAATGTCAGATTCAATATTGTCGGCTTTTGAGAATATAATATAGACCCTGGAACAGTTGGTCTGCAACCCCACAAGGGGCTTAAATGTCCTAGACCTAGTGCTCAGCAACATGGGGGGGGGGTCACTGTGTATGTTGCCCTCCTTGGTAAGGTCAGACCATAAATTAGTCTTGATTGAAGTAAAGATCAGACCTGACACCCCCACAGGAGCAAAAACACTGAAAAATTTCTCCAAAGCAAACTATAGCCTACTAAGCGATGGTATTAAAAGTTTCAAAGCCCCTGCTAACACACCCAACAATGACTCCTATGCAGAAGAGTACATAAATGCTCTAGCCACTTAAACAAATGTATTGACCCAGTTGTACCTGACAGGACTAAAACCAGGCCATCCTGAAAAAACAAACCACCCTGGTGGACTGTAAGTATAAATAAGTCCTGATGGACAGATGATAAAACCAGCAAAATGAGAGAAGTATTGCTGGAACTGAATTCATCCTCAAGCCTTGGTGAGTACCTTTATGTGGTGAACCCTGCTTTTTGTGTTTACAAAATCTCACCAAGACAGCACTGATATATAGACTGTATTTTATATAGCATGTATCGTGGATACAAGTAGGTTAAAAATAAAGAAGATAGCTGGGTATACAAGTCCCAGGATAAAAAAGTGCCCAATCCTGGTAGGTGCACTGGTACCAGGACTGGAAAAAAATGACAATGTAGAAGACATGGAAATATTCCTACAATGGAGCTAGGCCAGGCCCAGTGGGGGGAATGCCCCCCCCCCCCCCGTTGTAGAAGGAAGTAGCAGTCCACAAAAATCACAAAAACTGATAGGGAAAGAAGAGCCATACAGAGGATAGAGTGGACTATCGAGGATAAGAAATAAATTATGTATTGTTACTATTATGCAAGAAGCCCAGAGTTTTCAAGACAAAAGATATATGATAAGATTAAGAGAGAAATTAGAGGGAAGAAAAATAATTCCATAAGAAAAAAATGTCAGAAGCTTCAAATAAAAATTTGTGTTTGTTAATACAACAGATCTGTGAAAAACACTATATAGACCGAGAAACCTTATGCCGTTTAGAAAAAAGAAGTGACTAAGAAAGTGCAAAAATTTAAAGAACAAAATTTAAAGATCCTTGAAGGGTATAAAAAAGAAATATGGACATGGGAAAGAAAGAGAGATCTGATGGGGTACAATATTTATGCAAAGGAGAAAACGAAATTAATAAACACAAAAAAGGCAGCCCCAAAGATATTCGAAGAGAAATATAGGCAAAGGCATCCAGATATGAAAAAGTTCACAATAAAAAAAAATAAGATCAAAAAGAGGAAATGAAAAACAGAAGTAAAAAAAATAGAAGCTGAAGTTATGGAATATTTGTGAAGTGAAGGATTCAGTGTAGAAAGTCTAGCACAGGTCATAGCACAGCATGATGGAACAACTAATCCCCAAAGTAAGAAGAAACAAGAGGAGCAGGAAATATCTTAAGAAGAAATATGGACACGAGAAAGAAAAAAGTGATTTAATATGCAATATTTATGCAAAGGAGAAAGCAAAATTAATTAGTGCAAAAAGAGCAGCACCAAAGATATCTGAAGAGAAATACAGGCAAAGACATCTGGATATGGAAAATTTTACAATATGAAAAATAAGAAAACAAAGAGGAAAAGCAGAAAAGAAGATTAATAATGGAGAATTTAAAGAAATAGAAACCAAGGTTGTGGATTACCTGCAAAGTGGAGGATTTAGTGCAGAAATTTAACTTAGATAACAACACAACAGGATAGAGCAATGGACACCCAAATTAAGGAGAAACCAGTGGAGTAGGAAGCATCTAATCAGTTGACATATGAAGATATTTTGGAGCCTCCCATAGGAAACTAGTATAATGGTTAAGTTGGAGCTATACATCAAGGGAAAGAACAGGAAACTGTGGCAACTCTGACACAGTCAATGCCATGGAGTGATAGGCCAGTGAGTTATCATATGAAAGAGCAATGGACAACACAGTGTGAAACTAAAGAGAATGTGCCACAGGAAGCAGCTCTGGAACTTTCTATAGAATGTCCGCAGGTAATGACGAACAAAGAATGTGCCCTCCTTTTTGAAGAAAATAATCTTAGAGAAGAGTTACTTGATTTAATAGAGATGGATAGACATATTAAGATCAATGAAAGAAATAGACTGCAGAAGGTCAATAAAACCCAGAAAGTTAGAAGTCTGATAAAAGAAATGAACACAATAATTGGTACTGTCCATAGAGATTCATGTGATACAACAGAAGTAAGCAGGCTACATTACCGTGCAGCCAAATTAATAGCAGATAAAGTCCTACCACAAAAACACAGGGTAGTAAGGGAAAGGATGGGGAGAAATCGAATACCATCATGGAAGTTTCGAATAGAGAAAATTATAAAGCAATTAAGACGAAGTGTCACTGTTAGAAGAGTACAGAAGAGAGAACAGATCAACAAAAATACTCTGAAAAATAGACGTGATAAAAGCAATGCACAATATTATAACGGATCAGGATTTATCATGCACTATTGCAAATAATAAACCAAAAAATCAACACAGGCAGAAAAAACTTAGAAGACACACAAATAAATATAAAGGAAAAGTACAAAATATGCAATTTATTAATGACCCAAGAAAGTTTTATAGAGCATTGGGAAACAAGGTAAAAGGAATTGAAAGACCACCAAAAAAAGAAGAAATAGATACATTTTGGAGAAGTATTTATGAAGATCCTGTGGAACATAACAAAGATGCTAAATGGATAGAAGTAAAAGAAAGAATAAGAAGTTCAAATGTGCAGGATATGAAATGGGATGAAGTAACAGCCAGAGAGATTGAAACAAAGTTAAGAAAAGCCTCTAATTGGAAAACCCCAGGCCCAGATGCAATAGCTAACTTCTGGCTAAAAGTATTAACATCTTTGTATTAAGAGTTAGCCATGAGTAAAGGCTATTTATATATGCACCTCGAACAGACACCAGCCTGGCTAACAACAGGAAAAACAAGGTTCCTACTTAAGAGTGAACCTGCAAGCTACCCTAAAAATTATAGATCAATAACTTGCCTTCTGATGATGTATAAACTATACACTGGAATTGATGCTGGCAGAGATTATAGTCATTTACAAGAAAACTCAATTATGGCAATAGAACAAAAGCATAATAAGAGAAAGTCATATGGAACAAATGATCATTTGTTGTTAAATAAAGTCCTAGTGGAGAATTGTAAAAAGGGGAAGAATCTAAGAATGGGATGGAGAGACTACAAAAAAGCATTTGACATCTTCCCATTCATGCATAAAAGAGTGCTTAAAATGTATAATATATACCCTACACTGATAAACTACATTACAGTGATCATGAAACAATGGCAAACCACTTTGCAGTTAATACAAATTATTATTCCAGGGATAAAAATCCAAAGGGGGATATTCCAGGGAGACTCTCTGTCACCACTGCTCTTTTGCCTTGCCCTTTACCCATTAAGCTGTCTGCTTAACAGATTAGGTCATCACTATACTTTGGCTCCCAGAAAGCAACAAAGTGTAAAGACTTCTCATCTTCTTTGTCAATGATTTAAAACTGCGTAGCTCATCAGATGAGGAACTGAACGCACAGTTTCAAGTAGTCAAAACGTTTTCAAATGATATAAGAATGTCATTTGGTCTTGATAAATGTGCAAAAGCAGTCTTTATAGCAGGAAAGCTGCAGCACCAAGAAAACATCAGTTTGGGACAAAAATGTGATATAAAAGAACTTGAGCAAGAGGGAGTGTATAAATATTTGGGAATTAATGAAGGATCAACCATAAAACATGAACAAATGTGAATAAAACTTAGTAAGGAATATTTTAGAAGATTTAGATTTATCCTGAAAACAGTGTTGACATCTAGGAGCAAAGTTCAGCCTATAAATCAATTTGCTCTTCCTGTCCTAACTTACAGTTTTGGAGTGAATGACTGGCCCCAAAAGGTGTTGGATAGATTAGTCAGGAAAACAAGAAGGATGCTTCATACTCATCAAATGATTTATAAAAATCAGTGCATACCAAGATTATATATTCCCTGTTCCGAAGGAGGTATAGGTCTCCTTGAAATTGATTACATGTATCGATCTGCAATCATGGGACTGCATACATATCTTTTGACCTCACAACACCCAAACATAGTGAAAGTTTTGAAACATGAGGAGAATAAATCTAAGATGATTTCCCTTCTTAGTTTAGCAGAAGCATATCGGCATCAAGCTGGGATGGAAATCAAACCAGAAGTAAATAAATAATCAGTCAACAACTGAATGTGCCAAAAAATGAAAGAATATAAGGTGAAGGATCAGATGAGAAGGCAAGAAATGTGGAAAATACATGCTGGAAAATGCATAAATATAGTTGCATGTACAGAAAACTCCTGGAACAACCTCATGTTGATCAGGATCGAACCCAGGAATGGTTAAGGAGAAGAGAATTCAAACCAAAAGATGAAAGGTTAATATTGGCGGCCCAAGATAGTGGATTACATACATGTTGGTTTACAAAGTCCATTGAACATATGGGAGAAACAGACAAATGTAGGTTTTGTAAAACAGAATTGGAAACAGTTACACACCTTTTTGCAAGTTGTGACATACTAATGGCAGAAGGACTGTATACTGAAAGGCATAATAATGTGGCGAGACTGTTGCACTGGGGATTGTGCAAACATTATAATACCGAAGCATCTAGAAAACACAGGAAATGAGCTACAAAGCATCATACAAAATGATGAAGTCTACATCACATGGGATCACCTATTACAAACAGTTCAAAAGACAGATGGGAGAAAACCAGATATAGTGGTCCATGAAAAGAAGACAAAAATAGCATTGATCATTGAAATCACTACACCCAGTGACTACATTATGTTGTGTACAGAGACAAAGTCATAAAATATCAAGATTTGCAGGCAGAAACAAGAGCAATGTGGAAGAAAGATACCCAGACAGTTCCAATAGTAGTAGGAACAATGGGTCTTATAAAAAAGAATCTACAATCATGTTTAAATATGTTACCGATACATGTAACTCTACAAATTGCAGAGGGAGTCATTACTGGGCACATTGCGGGTGCTGTGAAGAGCACTACTGGCTGACATCAAAGATTGAAACAACACTAATTTTATGAATGTTAGTCATACTTTGACTTAGGAATGGGGTCCATTTCTTTCATGGTATTAGAAACCCCAAAAATATGGAGAAATTAAAAAAACAGAGAGACCTTATCAACAAGGACACAGGCAGGCAGCCTTAAAACTCTTGACTTGACCCAGTTTGTTTTTGTCAAGGGTAGATCTTGGTTATTATATGTGGTGGACTTCTTTGAGAATGTAACCATAGTCCTGGATGAGTGCAAAGCAGTACATACCACCTATCTTGATTTAGCCAAGGCTTTTGATACGATCCTCCACTCAGGGATCATTGAGAAACTCTCCCAGCTGGAGATTAATCCAAACGTCACTAGATGGGTAGCCAACTGGCTCACTGACAGAAAGCACACTGTCAAAGTTGGGGAGTCCATCTCCACCAGTAAACCAATTACCAGTGGGATACTGCAATTATCTGCACTGGGCCCTCAGCTATTTGGAATCTATTTCTCTGAGGTCCAGGTGAAAGTAGATGGCCTGTGGCTTACCACGTTTGCAGATGACTGCAAACTGGATGCAATCATTGAGTCCTCTAATGATGTAAAAATATTACACAAGGGGATGACACAGACAAATGATTGGTGCCAAAGTCATAGACTAAAACTAAACACAAAAAATGCCTCATTATCCAGTTTGGCAAAGATGCAGCCCCTGCTAATTATGATATAGATATCACCCCTCTAAGCTCAAACCCAGTGGTATGAGACTTGGGAACACAGGTTGATAGCGATCTAAACTTCAGTCACCATGTGTACATAGTGGTAAGGAAAGCATTCTACATTGCACATCTCATAAATAAGGGCATTACATCCAAGACTAAAGAGGTTATACATAGCACAAGTAGAAAACTATAATTCAAAGTGGAAAGGGATGATGTTGAAACAGGGACAGGGTGGAAGTTCAAGAAAAAAGGCTAGACTGGGATTTTGGATGCAGGCCTTTAAGGAAAATAACAGTAATCATACAGAGTATTATATCTATAAAGTAGCAGAAAGTATTCTAAAAACTAAGCCAACATGGGAATGGAGAAAGGAGATTCTGCCGATAGGGATGACTGCAATTAGGGATACAGACAATAGGGAACAGGAGGCTGGAATTTATTGAAGAAAACTAGCACAGGAACCAAGATATTGGGAGTAAATAACTAGAGAGGGAAAGATGACAGAATGGGAAGAGGCCACGAATTTATTTGGACTGCAGGTTAGAGATTACCTTCCCTATCAAAAGAAAGATTGATATCAGAGTATAGGCAAAGAGAAAGAAATAGGAGGGGGTCCTAAATGAAAGACCAGCACTGGTAAAGGTTTTAGTAGAATATAGAACAGAAGCTATTAAAAAAGGAATAATTAGTAGAGCAATATGGCATATAAAATATTGCATGATAACTATAAGAATCAATCAGAGGAGGTTAGAAAAGATGGGGAAGAGAGACTGGAAAACAATTCACAAAGAAACAATGGGAGGATATATGTATGTCTCCCAAATATGCAAAAAAAGGATTTAGGATTGTTGCTTGGAAATGTTTGCATAGATATTTTTATATCCCAAGAAGACTCCAGAGAATGTTTCCTTAGGTAGACAGGAAAAGTTGGAGGTGTGATGGGGATGAAAGAGGTACTTGGGGAACATATTTTCTGGGAGTGAGACGGGTTGGCAGACTTTAAGGATTCCCTGTGGGATGCACTGTCGGAGATGCTGGGTTGGCAGACTGGTGTGACGAGAGAAATGATTTTTCTGAGTTCTGATACAGAATCGGAATTGCCTAGACAGAGAAAGGCCTCTGAGTCTAATTATGATGCCTGCCACAAAAGCAATTATTAGAAAATAGAAAGAAAAATCTAAACCAACTATTTTAGTGAATATAGTAACAGAGATTGAACAACTGGAATTAAGATCTTTAGACAAAGGTAGGAGGTAGGAGCAAACTACATAGGAAAATGGGAATTGTGGGAACAATACATACAGGGGAGAAATGAGGTTTAAAAGAAGGAAGAACTTAAATGAGCTATGTAATGTTTGACTGAAAATGATTGGGTAGGTTACAAGTGATGTATATTGTTTGCAACTGGGAGTGTGTCAGTATGCTTTGTGATGTAAAATGCTTGCAAGAAGGATTGTGTAAGTGTGGTTTGTTTTCATTTTTATAAACGTATGATTGCTTACGTTGTAAGTGATGGTTTAATAAAGATGTTTCCTGTTTAAAAAAAAGGGGCAGGAATTGAATAATTTATGTAATGCTGCTTAGGTTGTATGATATATAGCTTTATATGTGAAGTATAATGTTTGTCAATGTTCACTTGTTAATACAGTTTGATTACTTTTGTATAAATGTAAATCTGCGTATGTCCCAAATGGTAATTCAATAAAGGTGTTTAAAAAAAAAAAAACTAAGGGGGTTATAACTCCACTGTATTCGACCCTTATCAGCCCACTGATTTAGTATAGTGATCCCTTCTGTATGTACCTCACCAGACAACTGCATCAACTGGAGAGACCACAGAGGTGCCTAACCAACCAAAATAATCCAGGGCCTCCAAAACATGACTTACATGAAAAGACTGAAAGCCTTATCACTGTACTCTGTATCATACAGGTTGCTGAAAGGCGACCTGTTTCTGGCCTACTGAGCAACCTCTGACCCTTTCTAATAGAAATGCTGCACATCCACAAATCAAATGGGACAAGAGTCACTCACTCCAGGGATTTCACCCTAGCCTGTGACATTTATAAAACATGTTGGAGAGACAAATATATCTCCCAGAGACTGCCACTCCTCTGGAATAAGCTTGTATAAAAATTTATACAAAAGGGAAGTAAATATTGTGGGAAGAAATATCCAGGGAATTGTTATGGCTAGGCTTGTATAGGTCCTAGGGCCGATAGCCTAGCACCAACCTATAAACCTATGAACCCACTTCACATGAAGCAGCGCTCCTGTACAACCCTATTTAAGCGCAACCTTGACAATTGGATGGGTGACCGTAAATTCACCCCGGGGGTGGCACCTATGTCCATGGTCAATTAGGGTACACAGTTTTATTTTTACACAGCTAGGCTTGTAAAGGCCATAGGGCCATTAGCCTAGTAACCTCCTATGAACCTATAAAGCAGGGGAGGTAGGTGTAAATACAGCAGGCTGGAGTCAGGTTCTGTAGTGCAATAGAATAATAAGGTTTATTGACAGGATTAAACTGTGATGTAATCTGAATGGTATCCAAGGCTAAAGTTAGCTAGTTCTGCATGGTCTAAAATTGGGAAATTATTTGTAGTGGCATTCCACTTTCATGGTTTATGGATTATTTAATGTCAATTGCCTCAAAGCACTTGCATTCAGCATGATTGTATGGATATTTTCTAGGGTCCTCCTTGAAGGTTCTAAAGGAAGTGATGGGGGTGATGGACATTCTCGACTTAAGCTACTCATTATGTCTCAAAGTCGAAGATGGACCTTATTATGCTCAGTTTTGAGTATGTCATGTGACTTTCATTCAGACCTGTGGCTTCTTGTGTAGCAGTATTTCTGACATGGAAAATTACTTGTGTGAACTATTGCCCATTGAATTTTAGAAATGAAAGCTCAGATGTTCTTTTTATTCGTTCCTCAGCCATTAGGTATCGTATCCAGCTTGGCCATTTACTAGACTTTCAAATTCAACTCTCAAGCTCCTCCCTCTACTCATAGTCAGCCTGTAATAGCCCAGATCTCGTTTGCAGTCATATCACTACAGATGCAGATTCATCTCACAGAGCTTTTTTGCATGTAATATTTTTTGTCAGTGAGTGCACTTTCCTTATTTTTTCCTTATAATCTTCAATTTTTCTCATTACCTACCTCCCTTACTTAGTTACATACATCTCAACTGTGCAGGTTTTCGCAGATTTCTGCCTCATATTTTCGGTGTTTTCCCCCTAATATCTGTCCCTGTTTGGCAAATAGCCAAGGATTGGAGTCATGACATAATGACAAACATTTGAGTTTAAGGCTCCACATCCTTTGAAAAATTCATGTTAATGCAAAATGTGTTATTCTATCAGCTTTCTAAGTTTGTAAGAGCAATATTTAAAATCTGTCCCTATATATCCCCCCATCATTTTAGGCTTTGTCCAGATTTTTTGATCTAAGAGGTTGAGAGGTATGCCTAGTTACTTGAGTTTTTCTATTGTGTTAGGGTCAAATATTAAGTTCTTTTATATCTGTTCTATTTCTTTTAACTAAGTTGCTTTAAGTACCATTGGTGGTACCTTCCCTTCCCCTCTTTTTTCTTTCTACCCTTTAGAGGGTTTCTTCTTTACCCTACCATTGTTGTTATTAAAAAAAACTTCCTTTTTTTTCATCATGGCTAATAAACCCACTGGTTTTAAAAAATGCACTTCCTGTGAGCACAAGATCCCCAATTTTGATGCCCACAGGGAGTGTGTCTGTTGCTTGGGTGGTTTTCACTTGAATACGGACTGCTCCATTTGTGCAGGTTTTAATTCCAGGGCCCTTAATGATTGTCAGAACAAATTTATTCTAAAGGGCTTGCTGCCACCGTCATCTTCTTCATCTTCTTCTGCTCCAGGGGCTATATCCCCCCTGCAAAAATATCCAAAGCCTCTTCAGAGGAGAACAAATCAAGAAAGTGGCTTCCAACCCATTCTGCTAAGTCATCTTCTTTGGATCCTCCTTCTAAAATTCAAAAGAAATCAGATCCAACCCCCTCAGATCTGAAGTGAAAACAGTCGGATCTGACATCCTCAGACCCAACATCTTCTCTTGCTAAGTCTCCAAGAACCTGGTCCCCAGTGTTCTCTCTGGAGCCTTCTCCTTTCCTACAGTAGACCCCAAGGAGAGGGCCTCAGGCCCAGTCTACCACTTCCTTCATCAGGTCCGCCAGAAGCCTTTCAGAAGCTGAAGTGGATAGGATGATGAGGAAGTTCCTCAGAACTCAGATTCAGATGGGGGTTTTCACGGCTCCATTTCCTTTTGGATCCAAGAGCCTCCCTTCTGCTTCCCATGCTATGATTTCTCCTTTTTTGATCTGATCAGTGATTTTGGAGCCTTTGGATCTGAGAAACACAAGAGTGTCAATGTTGGATCTGAAGACTGCTAGGTCTTCAACTCCAACTGCTTCCTTGACTTGTTCTGCTCTAATTCCTTTGGATCAGGATGTCTCGAAACTGAAGAGTTAGCACCAGGTCTGGCAGGCTGGGTTCCACTCTGAGGTTGTCAGAGCCATCCCTGCGGAACTTCCACTGGAGTGCGCAGGTCTGACTCCCCCTTCAAGGCATGGGTCCAGTCAGGATTGGGGCATGGTGGCATCTGGATCTTTGGCACTGGTACATCCAGCTTCAACTTCTCATGGTCCTTCTTCTTTCAGGGTGGTGGTGAGGGTCTTCTCTCATCCAAGAGATTCAACTACTCTTTCTTTTTTGGACCCTACAGCCCTACCTCCTTCTGGTCTGAGCTCTGATCCTCTCTGACCTATCACACAGGAACAGACAGCCTCATCAAATGTCCAGTCAGTTCCCCTTGAGGACTTATCCCTCTCTTTGAATACCTCTCCAGACCATCCCACTGAGAAGATCCCCCATAAGAGAACAAGCAAGAGGCAACACAGACTCCCCTTAGAGTCTCTCACTGAAGACACTATCTTTGATGAAGGGGAAGAGTCCCCCAGATCTCCACTGGATGATGTCTCCTTTGGAGACATCTTGGAAATTATCAAGCAAAAAGGTGGATGATCCTCCGATTTCCCTTCCCAGGAGGAGTCCATCTGCCTGGAAGCTTTTGAGTCTGGCCCAGCTACATCTTGGGTGACACCCCAGCTGATGAGCTTATAGATCTAGTCTCTTACCGAATGTGGAAGGAACCAGATACTGAAGAACCTATTCAGCGTCATCTTGATAAGTTTCTTACCCCCCCCCCCCCATGGACAGGCCACACTGCAGCAAGGGAGTTCCTGTTGATGCTATTGTTGTGGCGGAAGCCACAAAGAAGGAGCTGACAGAGCAGAGCTCCTCTGTCCATTCCTCTAATGGAGACTCCAGGGCATTGGACAGATTTGTGAAGCACTTTTTGCCTCTGTGACCTTTGCCTTACAGTCTCTGAATTACTTGGCACATTTTATTAGCTACAGCGGTATTTGACTAAAGAGCTTTCTAAATCTCTGAGGCCATGTCCATGGAGGACTACAAGAAGTCTTCTTCGCAACTGGCCACCCTTCTATCCATCTCTAATGTATCCATGATGTTAATTTCCCATGCTGCTGAGGGTACCTCACAGGTGGCTGGTTCAAGCATAGCCATTAAGAGACATATCTGGAAGTGCTTATGTGACTTTGCAGAGCTTTTCAAATTTTCATTCATTAATGCTCCCTCTGATAGATCATCTTTATTTGGCCCTACTCTTAAAGAAACACTTTCCCAGAGTGAACAGGATGGAAAGACCTTGTCTGCTACTCAATGATCCTTTTCCTGGTATAAACAAGGAGGTAAGAAAATGTGGTTCTGTAAGTCCCAGGTTCCTTTTCAAGATTCACACAGGGATATCTCCCCCAGAAGCAGAGGGGAGAGTTCTAATGAAAGATGCTATCCTCATGGCAGGGGAGGTCTGCAAGAACCAGGCTTTCTTAGACCCCTTTTCAGATATCTTTCCATGCTCCTGAAAGGTTGCCCAACTGCCCATCTCTGGAGGCAGTCGGGGGTATTTGAGTCTGCATGCAGATGCCTGGGCACCAATAATGAAAGATTCTTGGGTGCTAAAAATCACATTCAGAGGTTATTTCATACCATTTTTCCAGATTACCCCAAGCAAAAGAAAAAGGCTCCCCAATGTTTTGTCCAGTCAGTAGGAGGCAGCATGTAAAAAATTTAAAAGCTGCTAGGCAAAAAGAGTCATCCAGGTGTTCCCACCAGACCAGAAAGGATTCAAAACTTACTCAAGATTCTTTTTAGTGGCAAAGAAATTTGGGGACCTGAGACCAGTTCTGGACCTAAACAAAGTATCAATTTGTAAAGAAGTCAAAGGTCTGAATGATCATGGTTCAGTCCATTCTGCTGTTTCTATGCTGGATGATTGGATATTCTACACCGATCTTCAGGATGCACACTATCATATTAAAATGAACAGATGATCTTGAAGATGTCTATGCATTCAGCTGGGGGCCAGTCACTACCCATTCACAGCCCTACCCTTTGCTCTCACCACAGCCCCCAGGGTGTTTTCCAAATGTATGGTAGCTCACTTGAAATTGCTGGGATTCTGAGTATTTCCATAAATAGATAACTGACTCCTCACAGCCCCAACCACACATCTTCTACAGAAATCCAGGGACTATGTGCTCCAGTTATGTCAATCTCTAGACATCTCAGTCAATATCTGCAAGACTCATCTTCAACCTTTTCAGAGTCTGGAGTTCATAGGTGCTCAGTTGAACACAGTCAGTCAGATAGCTTCTCTTCCACTGCACAGAGTATGGGCCATCAGGTGTCAAGTGCAGCTAATTATCACATACCCTTCTCCTCCAGCCAGACTTATTCTTCAGGCCTTAGGGTCAATGGCAGCAGCCATAACCTTAGTTACTATGGCTGTTTTTATATGTGCATTCTTCAATGGACTCTAGCTGTTCACTGGTCAGTTCTTTGCCATCCCTTGTCCTTATCAATCACACTCACTTGAGTATTCAAAGACTGTCTATGTTTGTGTATTCATTCAGATGACATTTCCCAAGGCTGCCCTCTTGTACTTCCATGTCCAGTAGCTATAGTAGCCATGGATGCCTCCTAACTGGGGTGTGGGGGTGCACTTTGTGGGATGGACGGTCCAAGGCATGTGGTCCCCAGAAGAGACCAAGTTGCACATCAATGTTCTAGAGATGACAGCGGTCCTCCAAGCATTGCAGGCTTTTCAGTATGCCCTTTCTCTTGGGATGATTGCGATTCAAACCAACAACATGTCTGTGGTTTGGTACAGCAACAAACAAGGGGGGTGACCCAATCTTATCCCCTTTGTCAAGAGGCAATGACAGTGTGACAGTAGGTGATCTCTTCCAACCACTTTCTTATGGCAATGAACATACTGGGGTAATTCAACGTGCTAGCAGACAAACTCAGCAGGTCCATTCTAATGCCTTCTGAGTGGTCTCTCAGCCTTGTTGTGATCGTTTTACATCTCCCACAACAACAAGTGTGGCAGGTTCTTTTCCCTAATCTCCCGGGGGGGGGGGGTCAATGACAGATCCTATAGTCCATGTTTGCTTCTTTATGCTTATCCCCTAATACTTCTAATTCCAAAATTCTTACAGAAGTCACTTTAGTTGAAGAGTTATACTCATTACCCCCTTTTGGCCTTGTCAAGTATGGTTCCCTTTCCTTTGGTCTCATCTTCTATATCCATTGTGGATTCTGGACCCCAGTCCAGACCTTCTCTCTCATCCCACAGGGATGGATCATCTGGACATTCCAAGCCTCAAATTGACTGCAAGGTTTCTCCAATTCCACTGATAGTTGGACAGCCCAGGCTTTCCTCCCCCATCCGACAGATACTACTATCTTCCCACAAAGCATCTACAAGGAAGATCTATAAAAATAAATGGAAAAACATTTCTATTGGGGCTCTACATAGAGAATTGGAGCCCTTTACAGCTCCTATTTCTGCTATGCTACAGTTTTTTATCATCTATTTTTCAAGAAGGAACTAGTTTCTCTACTATCAAAGTGCAATTGGCATCCATACCTAATTTTCATTCAGACGAAATGCTTCCTGATTAGCTTCTTCAAAATTGTGAAAGGCTTTTCTCAAAGGTACGTTTTTGCTTAGGCCCTCAGTGAAGGAACCCAACCTTCCAGATTTGGCAGTTGTGCTGCAAGGGTTAACTCAGAAACCCTTTGAATCATCAACCAAATCTGATTTAAAATTTTTATCCTGGAAAACTGCCTTTCTAATGGCCATTATTTTTGAGATGAGTTTCCAAACTCTAGACTCCCTTCCAAATCTCCATATGTTATCTACCACAAAGACATGGTTACCTTATGGACAAGTCCATCCTTTTGCCTAAAGTAGCCTCTGAAACAACTATTAATCAAGCCATTAATTTGCCTGTTTTCTTTCCCAACTTTGCTAAGAAAGGAGAATACATGCTCCATCTTTTGGATGTACATAGGCAACTCCCTTTAATCTCCATAGAATGAAAGATTTCAGAAAATCAAAGTAATTGTTTCTCTCCTTCTCTTCAAACAAAATGGGCTCATCAGTTTCTAAAATTACTCTAGTCAAATGGCTTACTGATTGCATTTCCTTTGCTTACAGTCAGCGAGGTCTGTCCCTACCCTGGCCTCCTAAAGTACACTCCACCATGTCCATGGCTAAATCATCTGTTTTCTGGTCTAGAACTTCTATTGACAACATTTGTGCAGATGCTAACTGGTGTAATGCTAATATCTTTATTGCTCATTACAAATTGGATTTGACTTTCAGGAGCAGGGGTGCCTTTGTTTTTGTAGTACTTCAGAATATCATTTTTTTAATTTCTCCAAATCTTTTGGGTTTCCAATACCATGACAGGAATGGACCCCATTTCTAAGTCAAAGTACGATTAAAGTTCATGAAATTAGTATTGTTTCACTCCTTGATGTCAGCCAAAAGTGCTCTTTGCAGCACCCACACTGTTCCCAGTAATGACTCCTTCTGCAATTTGTATGGAGTTACATTTATTAGTAGCATATCTAAATAGGATTGTAGACTCTTTTTTATAAGACCCGTTGCTCCTACTACTATTGGAACTATCTGGGTATCTTTTTTCCACTTTGCTCTCATTTCTGCTTGAAAATCCTGATATTTTATGACTTTGTGTCTCTCTCTGTATGCAGGATACAGTAGTCACTGGGTGTGGCAATTCCAATGATCAATGCAACTTTTGTCTTCTTTTCTTGGACCACTATATCCAGTTTTCTAGCATCTGTCTTTTGAACTGTTGGTAATGGATGATCCCATGTAATGTAGACTTTGTCATTTTCTGTGATGCTTTGTGGCTCATGTTTCCAGTGTTTTTCAGCCACTTCAGTACCATCATTTTTGCACATTCCCCAGTGCAACAGTCTTACCACCTTATTATGCCTCTTAGTATACAGTCCTTTTGCCACTTGTATGTCACAACCAGCAAAGAGGTGTGCAACTGTTTCCAGTTCTGTTTTACAAAACCTACATTTGTCTGTTTCTCCCATATGTTCGATGGACATTGTAAACCAATGTGTATGTAGCCCAATATCTTGTGCCACCAATATTAACCTTTCATCTCTTTGTTTGAATTCACCTCTCCTTAACCATTCCTGCATTCGTTCCTGATCAACATGAGGTTCTTCCAGAAGTTTTCTATAGTTGCAACTATATGCATTCATTTTCCACATTTCTTGCCTTCTCATCTGGTCCTTCACCTTATATTCTTTCTTTTGCTTTTTGGCACATTCAGTTGCGGCCTGATTTTTATCCACTTCTGGTTTGATTTCCATTGCTGCTTGACGTTGATAAGCTTCTGCTAGCCTAAACAGAGAAGTTATCTTAAGAGTTATTTTCCTCATGTTTCAAAACATTCACTACATTTGGGTCTTGTGAGGTCAGCAGATATGTATGGAGTCCCACAACTGCAGATCTGTACGTGTAATCAGTTTCAAGGAGGCTCATCCCCTCTTTCGGAACTGGGAATATATAATCTTGGTATGCACTGATTTTAATAAATCATATGGTGAGCATGAAATATCCTTCTTGTTTTCCTATCTAATCTATCCAACATGTTTTGGGGTCAGTCAATCACTCCAAAACTATAAGTTAGGACAGGAAGAGCAAGTTGGTTTATAGCTTGGATTTTGTTCTTAGATGTCAAAACTGTTTTCAGGATTATTTTAAGTCTTCTAAAGTACTCCTTACTAAGTTTTATTTGCATTTGTTCATGTTTTATTGTTGATCCTTCATCAATTCCCAAATATTTATACACTCCCTCTTGCTCAAGTTCTTTTATATCACATTTGTGTCCCAAACTGTTTTTTTTTGGTGCTGCAGCTTTCCTGTTTTAAAGGTTGTTTTTGCACATTTATCAAGACCAAATGACATTCTTATATCATCTGAAAAAGTTTTAACAACTTGCAGTTGTATTTCCAGTTCCTCATCTAATGAGCTATACAGTTTCAAATCATCAACAATGAGAAGGTGAGAAATCATTGCACTTTGTTGTTTTCTAGGAGCCAAATTACAGCCATGGCCTAAGCTGTTAAGCAGACAGCTTAATGGGTTAAAGGCAAGGCAGAATAGCAGCAGTGACAGAGTCACCTTGGAATATCCCCCTTTTAATTTTTATCCCTGGAATAATAATTTGTCCTTTATTATGGCTTAATAGCAAAGTGGTCTGCCATTGTTTCATGGTCAATGTATTGTAGTCGATCAGTGTAGGGTGTATCTTATACATTTGTAAGCACTCTTTTATCCATGAGTGTGGGATACTGTCAAATGCTTTCTTTGTAGTCAATCCATATCATGCTTAGATTCTTCCCCTTTTACAGTTCTCCACTATGACTTTATTTAACAACAAATGATCCTTTGTTCCATATGACCCAATGTTCAAGTAGATGGGGACTCTGTCCCAGTGATTGAGGAACGAATGAAAAGGATGACATTAATTATTAAAAGCTATGCATCTGTGTTGCCCATTTTCATTCTTCCTCAACTCCCTAGCCTCCATCCCCTTCCTATTAGCACCTTGAGAGACTTTATAGTTATTATGGAACCTCTGTTCCAGGTTTGAGCCCCAATTTGCTACTACTAGCCTTAATTTTGTCTTAACCTATGGTAAATTTTTCCTATGGCTTATAAGGCAGCAAACTTGATCTGAGCTATTGCAGTTTGATCGGGGCATTATGGGTAGAGGGAGGAGCTTGAGAGTTGGATCTGAGACTCTAGTAAATAATGCCAAGTCGGATCCAGGTTTGGATCCAATACCCAATGGTTAAGGAAGAATGAAAATGGATAATATATATGCATAGTTATGGTGAGTACATAACTTTAATTTTTACTGTATGAGGAAGTGTTTTTTACTAATCATTGGAGTTTCCTTGCATAGTAATCTGCTGTTTCTTCCTAAATTGACATCCATGTTCATTCTAAATCTAACCATCAAGCTGTTTATCTACCTCCCAGATAATTCCAATACCTGGAAAGAACTTGTGAGTTGAGAGTATTCAGATATTCCAAAGCACTGCTGCGTTCAGACAAACAGGTGTCTGTTTTGTTTGCTGAGAGAAGGGGAGGAAAAGCTGTAACTGAGCACACTAAATACTAATTTCTTCTACATTAAGGGGGAGACAATACCTCCTTCTAGTGCTGTTAAACTGAACTTCCTTTAGATAGGATGTATGTTTCCCATATGTATGCCATCACCTATCGCAACTAGAATGTAGTTTTACTAGACAATGCAGTCATGATGTCACCCCCCCCCCCACACCTTGAGTTGACTTCGGCATTGCATCACTGCAGAAACCAATACCTTGGTCTTTTACTCTCAGCAGAACCTAGCAGCTGAATGAGATGGACTTGAAGAGGAGAAGTTACTTTTTATTTTATTTTATTGTACTTTATTTTATTTGTATTTCTTAACCCGGGTAGAGCACTGATCTCCATGGACCTTTTGTCGGCTCAGGTGTAGAGTGCTGTCTCTTTAAGCGACTTGCTCAGAATCAGACATTTAGGCAATGGAGGCTGAGGGAATCAAACCCTGGACCATTGGACCACAGGAAACAGCTCATATACATAGATGCATATCCCAGAGTCAGATCTTCTAGAAAATATAATTCAGCATTGTTCTGCTTGCTTGCAAGCTCACCATCTGGTAAGGATTGGCCTAGTTTTTGGCATGCCTCTTTTTACATTCCGCCAGTCTGCATAATTTCAGTATTAGCCTAACTTAGCAGTTGTTTTTTCCCCATAGTTCTCAACCGTCTCCAAAATGAGGAGCACTACCTCTCATGATGTGGAAAAATGGGCAAAATGTGGATCACTTAGCAACAGTTTACTAACAGCTTCAACTAGGAAGCTTACAGGATGGTTAAAATGTACTACTTTATATTTGTAAAAAGTTTGATGGATTAATATGATTTAGCCCTATTTAGCATGGATATCATCTGAAAAAGTCCTAGCAATAAATGTGTGACAGACTCTTTCAGTGTGGAATTGAGAAGGACATGGAATTTTTAAGACCCAAAATGAAGAATGTTTCATGTAATGAGGAACACTTTCTCCTCCTTTTTTTCTGATAAGGCAGCCCTCAGTATCATTAGAAAAAAAATAACCATAGCGCCACTTGGTGGAGAGAATACTTCATGACATAATTACCTATCGAGTGAGGTGCTTTTAAACATCTTGTGTTATTTTAAGTACCTGCATAAGTATCTTTTGCTTGTTTGCTAGCCATATAGCCACCTCTGTTGCTCTTTAGTTTGACTTTTAATTTTACTTTTAACTTTAAAAAAAATAGTTATATCAGCCATTTTTGTATGCCTTCATTTTTTTCTTGACATTAGGATCTAGCATTTCGGAGGTTTGAGTAAAAGAAGATACTATATTTAGTTTTTCTTGTTTACTCGGGAAAGTACTGTTTAACTTGCATTTCTGATGATTTACTATTCTGTTTCATCAGCACATAAGTCTGGATGCACGGTACGGCTATGAACAAATTATAATTTATGTATTTCAGTGACATTAGGATACAAAAGTACTCTGGATCCTAAAGAACAAAAGGCAGGGCATGATTAATAGTCCAACATATCAAAACTTTATGTTTAGTCAAATATGCCAAGTTTAACTTTGCATGTTGCATTTTCTTTGCAGAGATTTTAGCTATGATACATAAACACATTTGAAACAAAAGCAACCTAATTTCCCACAAGAAACACGCATTATTATTGCCCTTGAAAATGGAAGGAGGAAACTGAAGGCAAACCTAGCAAGTAAAAGTAGAAAGTGACAGAGAATTATAAGAGCTTTGCAGTAATGAGTGATGAGTTCCTGTCTCTTGGAAGCAAATTTTTGGCTCACTCATATACATGTGACACAAAAGAAAAGGTTAGAAAAGGTCCTTGCAGCATGTGCTGACTTAGAGGAATCCTTTGCCACTTCTTTACTCTCTTTAGGCCATTTATTTAGCAATAACATCCTTTGTGTGCAGACCTGTTTTTCTGCTGATGCCACAGTACATGTGTATGCCTGTATGTAAGGGGCAGACCCCCCCCACTGTCCTTCTCGTACATTATTCCTGTGCTAGGCCACCTGATAACGGTAAGTCAGTACTACAACTTTAATTTTTAGTTTTTTCAAGCATTAGCTGTCACTCTTGCACAAATATGCTTTCAAAGCCGGCAGTTTTAGAACCACTCAATTTGCCCATTTCCTTACCTACTGATTAAGAGGCAAACATTTATCCAGTAATTTATTGTCATTTTCCTTGTGAAAGCTGAATATATAGTCCTGAAGTCCATTTCTTTGTGTATCCCTGAATAAAACTCAACACGCAAAAATCTGGCTAAACCAAAGCCGTATAACTAGCTTCCAAAGAAAACTACATAGCATATTTGTGTGCTTTTTCAGGTCAGTAACTTAGATCTTGACTTAGAATTAGTATAAGCTTTCAAATAGTTGTTACTCTTTCAAAAAACTCTATGCGAGTACCAAGTTGCATATTAAAAACAGGACTGACTTTGTTGCAATTTTTCATGTTTATTTCGCAGAGGTTTTGACCTTTTATACAAGTCTGCAACATTTCTTAATTTGGGTGTGACATCCTGTTTTGTGAAAGGCCATCATACAGATTTTGTTTTTATTCAGATTTTATGTTTATTAGACATTCACCAGTAATAGAATTTGTACATTTCCTTTTGCTAATTGTATAAAATTTGAAAGCCAGTCAAGGCAAGAATTGAGGGACAGGACAATCATCAAATTGTAAAATAGGCTAGCAATGGCTTTTTTACTGTTGTAATACGCAAGGATTTTTATTAAAGAGCAACATTTAATATGGTGCAGGATTGCATCTTTTAGGAAGAGATTATCTCAGACAAGCAGAACATTTTAGGAAGTATAAATATACGTTAGAAGAATGTTTTTATAGATCACTTTCCTTGCAGCAGTATCACTGTTAACAGTTTTCTTTTAGATGCCCCACTTTGTTCATTCATACGATGCACAAGGACAAATTAAACTTTCCATTGTATCTTTACTTTACTTGAGCAAGATTATTTTAGTGAAGCTTTAGCTAACTTTATAGACTATATATATGTTTACATCTTTTGTTCAGTCTTCCAGAGGAGCCCTTCATTGGGAGTTATTAAGTTAATGATGCTGGGTCAGTAATTAAATATCTTTTTCGTTTTGGAAAAAAATTACCAATTATGAAAAAAGTGTGCGGCTCAGATGCTCAGTATTGCATCTACACCTTATAAACTGTGTGTGTGTGTGTGTGTGTGTGTGTGTGTGTGTGTGTGTGTGTGTGTGTGTGTGTTTACTGTTCATTGGTAATCATGAAGATCTTGAACTAAGCATATGTTGGTCCATTATAAAAGGTATTACATCACATCTATGTTCAAGTATCTTTGTGTTTTGTTTCTTTTAGGATAATTCTGGAAGATTGATCAAAAAGCTGACTTTTAAGAAGTTATATGGGTTATCCGTGTTCAATAGCAATGTGAAATGCTTTGGTCATAGCTAACTTTTTTGTTTTATTGTCAGGTAGCTTTAATTTATGGTAGCAGGTTTTGAATCTATTGACATGAAGTTGTAGATGAATTTCAAATACACTCGAGTCTAAAGTTACTCCATTTTTGGATATGGTCATTTATTAAACTAATGATATGCCTGCTTCACAAATGTATGCAAAAGTTGTTACAATCAATAGCATATTGAGGAGAAACATTTATTATCCACAGAATTTAACAGCTGTATTTCAAGACAGGAGTTTCTTAGGATTTTGAGAAATACTTTTGATTTCCAGACTACGATGGAAGAATTAAATTGTGTAATGAATTACTGCATCTTGACAGATACAATTAGTAAACAAAAAGTAATATGTGTGATGTTAATTACAATTTGATCTGTAGAGGAACAGAGATTAATTAAAGGTAATAACTAAACCACGTAAATGTCTAAAGTCAGAAACACTCTTTTGTATGTGATTGTGTTTTTTTGTTTACAAGACTGAGAAATTTGAACAAAATGGTATGGAGGACAGCACAGTGGTACAGTGGTTACTATTGTTTCTGTACAGTGTTTGGTCCTTTAGTTCAATTCTGGGCAAAGGCCCTTTCTCTGTGGAGTCTGAATATCCTTCCTGTTTCCACATGGGTATTCACCGTGAGCTTGTTTTTTTTTTTACTCCCAAAGATACATTACAGGGGCACTGATGTTCCTCCAAAATTGCTCCTAGGTGTGCATGCTGTGTGAGTGTGTACACCCACTGAGAGTTAGTTCCTCTGTTTTGTATTCAGTAGGTGGTGGGATAGGCACCAGCTCTCCTGGAATCCTAAAATAAAATGAGCAGGTAATAAAAATAAATAAATATATGAATGAATGAATGAATGAATGAATGAATGAATGAATGAATGAATGTTGGCATCTGCATCATTTATACTGGGGGCTTCTATGCATCCACTGATATATTAAGACTTAACTCTTTTGATGATGCCTAACTTTTACAGTGATTGTTTAATAAAAATGCATGTTCACATTTTAAGAAATATTTCTAATGTATTTAATGTCTTGTTGGGTTTATACTGTATGTAAATATGCCACTGCTTTCTGAGTCAGACTGTAACAGATATGTGAGTTGTCTACTTGGGCCAGACAAAACCTGCAAGTAGGTAAAATGAAAATACATGATTTAATATGCAATATGTCTGTGTATTTTTTCAATGATATGGAAAGATATGTAAATGTGTGACCCTTTTCTATGAATGTAAAAGAAGAGAAGAAAAGAAAACATATGGAGCTTGCTGCTAAGATTGTAACTTCCTGCTGCTGGCAACCTCAGCAATTATATATACAATGTGAAAATGTAGATACTAGATCTGTGGCTTTTTTATGCCAGGAAGGTAACAGATTATAAAATAGCAATTATAAGATTCTGTTTAGGAGAACTAAACCAAGAGTAAGTAAACAAGCTCATGAAGAGCGAAACCAAAAGTAAATAAGCAGGTTCATTAGTATGTAAATGTGCTACAGCTATATGTCATATACCATATAACTGAATTAAAAGAACAGGTAGTTGAGTAGAACTATACATCAGACTTGTGAGTTTTGTTATATGCAAAGCAGTCTGGCCATTGGAGAGGGATGCCTATCTTGACTGCATGACAGAGCACACAGCTGGCACTTATACTGTATAACAGTGCAGTTGACTAAGACTTTTGCATTGTGTGCAAAATGTTGTGTGGTCCAGGGATGGACTCCTTAACCTCCCTCAACCTCCAGGTGCTTATTCTGTTTCTAAGATTGTGAAGTACAAATATACACAGCAGAGCCTGGATGAGTATTTATGGGGGATACCCTGTCACCTATCAGCCAGACCACTGCAAAAGGATTCAATAGGATTGGCTGAATATCGGTCACTGAGGAGAAGTTATCTTTATACTTAAGAGTTTTGCTACACTGCTGTAAATTTACTCTTTCAAAGCAAATGTTTGGAAACAAATGATAATATGATGGGGCTGTGTTGCTGATGCTTGGATTGCTGATACATACTTGATGTACATGCTATATTAATATAATTGATAGCAATGTCAGTGGCTCAACAGGTAGCACACTCACCTTTGATGCTGGAAGACCAGAAGTCTGTGGTTCTGTTCACACACAAGGTGAGTGGATTGCTGAAACTGTAGCGCAGCATGGGTGGGGAGAGCTGCACTCCTGACTGTGCCATCCTTCAACTAAGATGTTAAACCAAAGTTCCAGATGCTTGAGTTGGTGGTGGCTCAGGTGGATGTAAAAGATCCCATGGCACCAATCAAAAAGTTGTCCCAAGAGTATCTGATATCTTGCCCAAATTTCCCCTTGTCAGTATGAACACCACCTTGGGTCTTCCCTGAAAAGAGACTGCTAGCCTAGTGAGACTAACCTGTCCATCAAAGGAAGAATGAATAAATAAATAAACAAACACATAAATAAATATGTTTATCTTTGGGATATCAGACCACTGTGCCAGTGGCTTGTGGACAAATGCTGCACAGCCTCTCTTCTCCATCATTTGAGGTATGCCACCAAGACTGATGTCCATACTTCAAGTTATGTCTTTAGCTTCATCAGCTGTATCTCCAGTGTTTTGGTCTTTGCTTGTTTGGAAGCTGTACTAACCTTTGCCTCTTTAGTCCTGGACTGGAGTCTTTGATCTTGAAGTACATCATAATGGTGGTGTCTTTATCACCCGACTTGATGTTGAAGCATCTAATTGTTGTGCAGCCATTTCTCAGGCAGCTGGGGTGCCATGTGAGCCATCAGTCTGAAACTTTTGTTTTTGGTACCAGTTTTCATTTTCAAATGCCATACAGACCTAGTGAAGCTGCAAGCATCAGCAAATATTAAACTGTAACAACTGAAGCACAAAAACTAATAATTTTCTCTGCTTTATAACTCTTTTGTCTAAAAAAACTTGACATTCTCCTTGAGGAGCACTGAGGACATAAAGTTGGCACCAGCTTATCCCAACCAGAAGCATTTTCATAAACTGGTGCCTGTGTTGTAGAGCTGGACCAACAACATAGCAGTGACTTATTATATGAACAGACAGTAGAAAATTAAGTTTCTTCTGATGTGTGAGGAATGGACTCGTTGTAAAACTGAACAATCGTTTTGAGCTAGTCATTTCTTCTGTTGTATAAGGAATGACCTCGTTGTAAAACTGAATGATTGTTTTGGGCTAGTCATTCATAAAATCCAGATAAGATGCAGTATATAGAAGTACCAGGAAGAAGCAGAAGGGTAAATCAAGAATCAGACACTAAATTTTAAATGTTGTAAGTGCTTTCATCCATATTTATTAAAACAAACTTCTTCAGACAACAAGAGCAAAGCAAAGAGCACAGTTTAAATAACCCCCCAAAGTGTGGCCCACGCTACCTTATCTGGTTTATTTTTCCTAGTTAGGTCACTCAGGGATGCAGCTATTGTAATATAATTGGGCACACATTTTCTATAGTACCTCACTGTCCCTAGAAATGCTCTCACTTGCTTTTTAGTAACAGGAACTGACCACACCTGAATTACTTCCACTTTGACAGGTTCTGGCCTAATATGACTACTCCGCACTCTGTGTCCTAAGTAAGTGACCTATGCCTTACCCACCTGACACTTACTGGGTTTAATGGTTAGTCCTGCTCTTTTTAATCTACCCAAGATCTCCCTAACATGCTGAAAATGCTCTTGCCAGGAATGGGTATAAATAGCAATGTCATCCAGGTATGCTAGAGCATAATCTCCTGCTCCTACTAAGACACAATCTACCAGTCTCTGGAATGTTACTTTTTACATTTTTCATTCCAATGAGCATCCTTGTAAATTCATATAACCCAAAAGGAGTTATAAAAGCTGACCTCTCTCTCTCTAGCCATGGGAGTCAAGGGCACCTGCTAGTATCCTTTGGTCAGATCAGTAGTGGTCAGATAACTAGCCCTACCCAGTTGTTCTAAGGCTTTGTCTGTTCTCAACATGGGGTATGCATCTGACTCTGTATAATGGTTTAATTTCCTATAGTCCACACAGAACCTAACATCACCATCCTTCTTTGGTATCAGCACTACTGGGGAAGCCCAGGGACTATAGGATTCCTGAATTACCACAAGTTCTAGCATTTCCCTTATTTCCTCCTTCAGAGTCTGTTTAACTCTCTCTCTCTCTCAGGCACTCTATGGAACCTGCTTGATAGGTTTTTGGGGTCATGTGTCCACATGGTGCTGCACCAAGTCAGCACACTCCAGTTTCCTTGTGAACATGTCCCCAAATTCCTTTAATACTGCTCTTATCTTTCAGACTTGATTAGGAGTTAATTGCTGCAATATAGCTATCTCTTCCACAGTGGTGTCAGTCATTGCCTCACAGAGAAGATCGGTTACCATATCCCCTTCAGACGTCTCCTGACGGCCACTCTGAATACTCAGTACTAGGGCCTCCCTATCATGATAAGGTTTCATCATATTGACATGGTACAGTTTGTGCCCCTGTCTCCTACCTACCAGGTTCACCATGTAGTTCATGTCAGTGACTTTCCTTACTACTTCGAAGGGTCCCTCCGAAGCTGCTTGTAATTTGTTATGTCTGACAGGAACAAGTACTATAAACTTCTGTCCCCCTTCATACTGTCAGGTATGAGCATTCTTATCATACCAAACCTTTTTCTGCTGTTGGGCTAATGCTATGTTCTCTTGGGCCAAACCCATGAGCTCTTTAAGTCTTATCTTGTAGTTAAGGATGAATATTACAACAGACTCCTTGTGAGATTCACTCTCACCTTCCCACTCATCTCAGATCAGATCTAAAGGCCCCCTTACCCTACGCCTGTATAACAACTCAAAGGGTGAGAAACCTGTAGATTCCTGTGGTACTTCCCTGTACACAAATAATAACTGGGGAAAATACTTGTCCCATTCCCTTTTAAACTGGTCTGCAAATGTCTGTAGCATAGCCTTTAATGTAAAGTTTAACCTCTCTACAAGACCGTTAGTCTGGGGATGGTAAGGGGTGGTTTTCAGAAGTTTCATCCCACAATGCTTCCACAAACAAGTCAGCAGGTCTGACATGAAGTTGGCACCTTGATCAGTCAGTATCTCCCTTGGAAAACCTACCCTGTTGGAAATTTCTAGCAAAGCATTTGCTACCTTATCTGTCTCAATAGACAACAGGGCTATCGCCTCAGGGTATCTGGTAGCATAATCCATTACCACCAGGCTATATTTCTTTCCAGTAGAACTTGGAGTACTCAAGGGTCCCACAATATCCATGACCACTCTCTGAAATGGCTCTTTGATAATAGGCAAAGACATTAACAGAGCATTAATCTTGTCCCCTGCCTTGCCAACTTTTTGGCACTGTTCACAAGTCCTACAATATCTTACCACATCCTTTGCAATTCCAGGCCAATACAAATTCTGCATAATACACCTTTTAGTATGTTTTGTACCCATATGACCTGAAAAGGGGATGTCATGTGCTAACGCTAAAAGTGGCAGATGATAAGCTCTAGGCACTACCAACTGCTGTATTGCCTCACTTTCTAGCCCATCTACAGGAGTCCACTCTCTATACAGGAAACATTTATTCCAGTATACAGACTCCCCTCTTCCTTGAGCCTCAGTTGCTTCCTTAGCCATCTCCCTCAAGCTTTGTAATGTAGGGTCCATAAATTGAGCCTGTCTCAACTCTACATTTGTGACCCTCCCAAGCTCCCCTTCCACAGGAAGTCTAGTGACTTCTGACAGCTGTGCCTCACTGTCTACCTGGGTACTATCACTCACCTCCATTCTTACAGTCACCATGTCCAAGAGAACATTAGTACCTACCAGCAGCTGTGGTTCACTTTCAGATTTACTGTTACATGATAGCTCCTTCTCTAAAACAGCCACCATACCAGTCCCACCTTCAGGTATGAGATCTGTCCAGGTCTCCCCCAGGCTACCGGACCTACATGCCTGTCTCCAAGCTTGACTGCTTGTCACTGCATGTACAGAAGGTACTACATCATCGAAGTCATTCCCTATCAAAATCTGCAGGAATATCCTCAAACACACCTACCTGCCAATCAAGATGAACACTAGCCAAAGGTGTTTGGAATGGGGTCCATCCCAAAGCTCTGACTGGAGTGGACAGTCCAAGCAAGTACTGCTCTTCTCTAACCACTGCAGGCCTCACAATGGTTATATCAGAAGCTGTGTCTGTCTTAGCAGTAACCTGTTTACCATCTACTAAGATAGAATATAAATTTTGGAGATAGATTGCCACCCCTGTTGTTTCCAAACAACTTACCACTGGCAGTTTGTCATCACCACTTGCTGGCTCTCTCACCTTCTGTTTCTCACCTTGCCTCAATGAACATTTGCCTGCTATGTGGCCCCTCTGGTTACACTTGAAACATCTAATCCCTAATCGTGTACTTGGACTAGTAGTTTATCCAGTTACTGATGTACTCTGTTGGAGTGGTTTAGACTGCCCCCCATGGGTTCCCGTATGTCCATGTGCAGCACTGGGTATCTCTTTCTTATGCACTGGTGCTCTGCTTACTAAGTAGAGATCCCCTTTTCACCCCAACTCCTCCGCAAAGTTACACTCTCTGCCTGTTAACCAAATTCTCACGTCATCAGGCAAAGTACTGAGAGCTTGTTCCCTCACCAAAAGGTCTGCCAGTCCCTCCAGAAGTGGTGACCTGACATCCACTCACCCATCTGTGAAAGTAAGTACTTAAATCATCAATATAATCACATACACTTTCATCTGCCTTGCATCTGTGTTCACAAAACCTTTTTCTATAAGCTTCAGGTGTTAGTTTAAGACAATCTAGAAGACAGTACTTAACTTTAACATAATTCAAACAATCTACATCAGACAATTTTGACATGGTCTGAACAGTTTTACCATGGAGTAAGGGAGTCAGGAACCGAACTCAGAGCTCACGGTCAACATCATACTGTCTACATAGCCTCTCAAATATATGAATAAAACTATCAAAATCACCCCCATGCCTGTATTGAGGAAAAAGCTTATTGACCTTTACAGCTTCTGGGGTCCGGTTATTCCCTTCCCCATTACCTCCATGACCCTCTTGAAGGGTAAGAAGCTCCACTTCATGCTGGTGCTGTCTCGGGTTTTTCGCAGCTTCTAAATGTTTGACCTCCAGGCGCAGTCTCTCTGCTGATTCCAGTTAAAGACATTTGGCCTCCAGTTCATATTGATGCTGCTTCTCCTCATCCTCCTATCATTGGGCTTCCAGCTGCAGTCTCTCTGCTGATTCCAGTTCAAGACATTTGGCCTCCAGTGCATACTGATGCTGTTTCTCCTCAGCCTTCAGGCACAGTCTCTCTAACTCCAGGTGGATTCTCAGGTCCTCATAAGAAAAGGTGGACTGTCCTGATTCAGTAGGCTGCCTATCCCCAATACCAAATTGGATATCCTCTGAACAGCTGGTCTGAGATGAAGCTGCAACTAAGGCTGAAATCATTACTTTCTTAGTCAGGCTGGCATGCAGCAGTCCTCTGGCTTCACACTCCTGGGCCAACTGGTTCTTTGTCAGCTTACTATAGTCTTCTGCTAACATCTTTGCCTGCTATCCCTAACTAACTAAAAATAAATAAAAATGTGGTGAACTGAGATTATTTATGTTTACTTTGTGGCTATCGAGAGTGCACACATTAATGACAACTTCTCACAGGCTACTTAAGTCATATTAAAAATCCCATACTGCTACCACCAATAAATGTGACATCGAGTTAATATCCCACCAGACTGCCACTAATTAATTTGATGTCCAGATAATATCCAACTGAACTGCCACCAATTAATGTGACGTCCCTTACTATCCTGGTTCAGTAACTAAGGAGCTTCACTCCTCACTACTGACTCCAATGTGAGACCATCACTTAAACAGGAGTAATATTTCACAAATTTCCCCTAAGACCACAAAAGGAACATGGTCTATAGCCTGGGACTGGACTGTATAGTTCTGTCCACCCCAAATATAACTTCTTATTGCACACTTCAGAGCAATGTGTCCCAGTTTAAGACCTCTGATATACTCACACCTAAATAAATTAAATCTCACACATCCAAACACTTCTGGGAAAGCCTGACACAGATTTCCAGTGGTGTCCTTTCCCCAAAATAATAAGGTAATGGTGCTACCAATCAGAGTGTCTTCATGCCCTTCTAAAGGGGTGTCCAATTATGAAAATTAGATATTAAAACAAATAGTAGCAAATGACCTAAGCAGCCAGGTGTTGGAGTGGCCTGGGAAGTTATCAAGGCAAGTAGAAGCACTCTCAAATTACCAAAGAAAAACACTGATTGAGCAGCCACAATGTAAGTTAATAAAAATATTTAATAATTAAAATGATTAAATAAATATAAAACAGTAATTGCCCATAAAGAAACAGAACTCAATCACCAGGAAAATGAAATCAATACTGTAGGATAGAGATTCAACATTCAGAAAAACTCTAACTGGCCTAGCTGATTAGTTATAATTTCCTAACTAACTAAATAATAATGTCCCTGATCTAAACTAAATTACTACAACAGAGCAAAGGTAGGCTTACAGTTCTTGGTGAGTTGTTTTTGGGTATCCCCATGCAGAGTACATCTGTCAACTATAACTGACAACTGTAACAACAACAGCAGGCTCTTTTATAGATTAGCTTGTCAACTGTTCCAGTTCTAATTTTCATTTCAGATTTTTAAATTCAACCAACAGCTGTTTTCTAAAAGTCCCTTCCAGTCTTTCAGCTTCTGATAGTAGCACATAGCAACTGTCAACATTCAGATGACATCATGTGCTGATCAGCTTGATCTGAGACAGTTTGCCTTTAGAATCTCTCTACACAACATGCACAGTTAGAAATGTAAAATGACTGTGTTCATCTTTAAAACTTTCTGTTCAAACAGGTCATAAATCAACATGTAAGAACTTATTTACAATATCATAGCTAGTCATGCTGGCATACAATACACAGGACAATCTAAAATTAAATACAAAACTTCAAACAGACATGCTAGCACAGATGGCAGTGTCTAATTTCTTCACAGTAACAAATTGAGAAAATCAGAAAATGTTGAAAATGAAAGTGACCATGGCAATGAATAGGGAAAATCAGAAAGAAAATGAAAGTGGCCACGGTAACGAATTGGGAAAATCAGAAAAAGCTGAAAATGAAAGTGACCATGGTAACAAACGGGGAAAATCAGAAAAAAGTGAAAGTGAACATGGTAACAAATGGGGAAAATAAGAAAAAGCTGAAAATTGAGATAGAATGGAAACAGTGGAACAAGGTAACAGCTACAGATATCTGGAAGATATGGTTGAAGAGAAGGAAGGTCTGAATGAGGAAGTCAGAGCTTGAATCATGCAGTAGCATGGCTCAGCAGTCTGTTCTCAATCTGTCTGTGGTCAGTCTGATCACTTTAGATGCTGTAAAGCAGTGTAACAACAGTCATGCTTATCAGGTGTTCACTGCTTCTTGAAATTGATAGTCCACCTATAAAAAATATAAATGTTTAAGAAATATGGATATAAACCTCTTGCATCAGCCCACTGTCAGCAAGCAGTAAACCATTACAGCAGCATATCAGTCATAATGCACCAATAGGCCAATAACTTATGCTGTGGCTATAAAGAAAAAAATGCCTAAGCTTCTTAGAACATGCTGTAAAAGAACCTTGCCTCCAGGGCATGATGCAGCACCTACTAGTTCCTGTCCATTCAAATATGCTGTAAATCCATGTAACTAAGAATCATCTGGAAAGCAGGCCTAAGCCTATAGCCTCCACCCTGTCTGATTCCGTACAGAGACATTTTAACTCATAGCTGATTCTATACTTAGGCATACAGATTCCACACTCACCAAAGTGGAGAAGAACATGCTGACTGTAGAAGATTGCTCAGTGTCAGGATCTGTGATATCATGAGGGCCGTAAGGTCCCTTAAACCAGGCATTTATGACTATGACCTAGTGGTGGCCCATGTAGGATTGAATAATCTGAAGTGCTCCACCTAGAGAGACATGAAGAAAGACATAGACTTTAATAAGCATGTATTAGAGACAAGAAAGACACTGGTTTTGAGTAGTATCTGTTTTTCCTAAACACCTTTATTGAATTGTCTCTTGTTACATAGGCAAACTTACATTTGTACAAAAGAAAACAAACCATATTAACAAGTTCACATTTACAAAGATTATACATCACACATATTGTGCTATACCATATAATCAAAGCAGCATTGCATAAATTGTTCAATTCATGTCTTCTCTTAAACCCCATTCCTCCTCCAAAACATTTTTCTGCATGTATTATTCCCATAATTTCCATTTATTTCCATGTAATTTACTCCTACCCTTTTCTAAATATCCTACTTCCTGATCTTTTATCTCTGTTACAATATTCATTACTTCAAGTGTAGTTGGTTTGGACTTTGATTTCCATTTTCTATTATTTACTTTTTGGCAGCCACCAGAATAAAACTTAACAAGGCCTTAGTAAGTCTAGTCAATTCAGACTCTGTATAACAACTCAAAAGAATAATTTCAGCATACAATACCATTACTGCACCACTGTCCTTTACTGACACAGTGAACAAGGCCTTAGATGCTGGCCTAGCTACATCAATAATTCTGCTAGATCTATCTAAGGCCTTTGACACGTTGTCCCATGCTTTGCTGCTAAAACAGCTAGGAAAATTGGGCTACTCTGCTAATGCTCTAACATGGTTTTCCTCCTACTTAACTAACAGGGAACAATCAGTCAAGTGGCTCAATCATCAGTCAGAATACCAAGCCAGTCATATAGGTGTCCCCCAAGGATCCATTCTCGGCCCTCTGCTTTTTAATACCTTCATAAATAATCTACATAAGGTTTCACCACAAAGTAAACTCATTCAATATGCAGACAATTCCACCATTATCTCCTCTTCCAACAATTTCTCTGATCTCCTAAAGCTCACACAAAATTCATTTACATACATTGAATCCTGGCTAAATGATTCTCAACTCCTATTGAACCCAAAAAAATCCAAACTCCTTTTCTTTACAAAGCCGCTACACATAGATTTTAAAATTTACGCACAAAATAAGACAGAAATTGAACTAGTAACTATCGACAATAAGCTCACATTTGAGCAACACATCCTTAACTCAGTAAAGAAGACCCATTTCAAACTAGGTAAACTTTATCGCCATAAAATTTATCTTGACACCACCACCAAAGTTAAGCTAGCCAGCACACTACTCATTCACTCCCTTTTCTATGGGAGTTCAATTTTTACCAATCTACACTCAACCCTTTCTAATAAGCTTCAAGCATGCTATTATAAAATAGCTAAATTTGCCACTGGTCTGTCTAACCGTACACATCATTGCCAAGCTATATCTCAGCTCAAACGGTTTGAGTTCCCCCACTACCTACATTACACACAACTTACTCCTCCCCATAACTTAATATTTAAACCAAATAAGTGCCCTGCACTCCAATTTATCCTACAGGCATGCACTCCTACCCGCACACTCAGATCCACTAATAAACATCTCATAAAGGTATCCAAACCTAATAAGAGAGTTGGTCAGTGTCTGTACTCCCACATCATTGCTAAGACATGGAATAACATCTCCTCTCACATCACTCAATTCGAATCACTCAAAGCCTTTAAAACTGCTGTAAAACAACACTTTCTAAATAACCCCATCTGCACCTGTACCACAATCCCCAAACCACCATAAGCCTTCATCCACCTATTCTCACATAAAACTTTTATGACAAAAAAAAATATTTCCATTACTAGCCTGTTTTTATCACAATCAATATTGTATTTGTGATTATATTAGTGTATTTTCAATGAAACACCTTTTTCCATATGTTGTAAATATATGCACCTGTTCTAACAATCGTATGCACCTTTTATGTAAGATCATGTATATTTTTAGGCTATGTACTATACAATGTTTGTGGAGCTTTTCTCCCTGGGCCTCCACTGAAAATGCATCACTTAACCCAGTGGGCTTTCCCGGTTAACAAATGTAAATAAATAAATTTCCTTAGTTACACTCATTTGCTCTCAGCATTCCTGACAGTATTCTGTAGGGAATTTTTAAAGTGTGCCAACTCATTATACCCTGAAAACATATGCCCCCAAGTACCTATTTCTTCCCCATTACACCTCCAAAATTTGCCATCTACCGGAGTAAAAATTCTTTGGACTCTGCTTGGAGTATGAAAGTATCTATGCTAACATTTCCAGGAAAAAAATCCTAAAGCTTCTTGGTTTTGTTGCATATGTGGGAGTCATACATATGTCCTCCCGTTGTTTCTTTGTGACTTGCTTATCTAATCTTGTTTCCCAATCTTTTCTGACCTCCTCCGATTGATTGATATCATTATTGTGCAATACTTTATGTGTCCTGCTAATTATCACTTTTTTAACAGCAGCTTGTGTTCTAGATTTGATTAAAAAGCCTCAACCAGTGCAGGTCTTTTTCTATACTCCGATATCAATCCCTGATAGGGAAGACAATATCTAGCCTCCAATCCAAATGTCTACTTGGCCTCTTCACATTCTATTACTGTGCTCTCTCTAATTATTTGTTTGCAATACCTTAGTTCCTTTGCCAGCTTCCTCCAGTAAATTCCAGTCCCTTCTTGCCTATTCTCTGTACTCCTAATTGCAGTCATTCCTATTGACAGAATCTCCTTTCTCTATTCTCGTGCTGACTTATTTCTTAGTATACTTTCTGTTACATTATGTATATAATACTGTGTATAACTTGTTATTTTCCTTAAGGATCTGGATCCAAATTCCACTCATTCCTTATTTATTAAATTACTCCCGTGCTTCATCATCATCCCTTTCCACTTTGAATTGTAGCTTTCTGCTTAACACAGCCTTAAACTGTGTAGCTCTAAAATATCATTTCAAATCAAGTAATCTTAAACTGTCTTGTTCCTTTGGAAGGTTCAAGTTATCCCACTTGACTCTTGCCTTTCCCCTTCCCAGATAAAATCTTTCAACTCATTATTAATTATTATCTACAACTTCTGCTCTGGTTGATACAAATATGCCTGACCTGTGTATAAAACTAAAGGGACTAAAAACATATTACTGCTTGTATCTTGTTATCCATGCCCATAGGCAAGAGCTTCCAGTTTCTCAGTTTTTGCATTATCTTTTGTTTAGTTTCTTCCAAGTTCCCACATACCCTTACCTGCCATAAAAGAATCCCTTTTAACCCATACTCATGAAGACTTCATTTTATCATAAATATAGATATCAAACCAATTTATGTGTAGGTACATAGTTTAAAGTTATAGTCTTTTTTATCGTCATTAATTTTATATCCCAAAAAATCCTTGAACTGTCTCAGAATGTTCCACACGACTGAAACATCCTTTTCTGGCTCTGTCAGGTACAAAATAATATAAACTGCAAATAAAGCCAACTTTTCATGAACACAATATCAAGTGAACCTTGATTTTCTGAGTCCCTTTTTTGTCAATGGTTCTAAATATAATGGAAATAACAAAGGGAAAAGAGGACATTCCTGCCTGGTTCCTCTGTTCAGACATAACTTATCAGAGAGGAACCCTGTTACTTTGATTTTTTCCTCCAATCCCTCATATATCCTTCTATTTAACCTTATTATTGTATCAGAAAATGAAAATGCTTCCTTTGCCCTACTCATAAAACCCCAGCTTACTCTGTCAAATGCTTTCTCTGCATCAAAACCTACCAACAACAGCATATTTTCTTCTATTCTGTTTCCCATTGGATCATCATTTTTCTATTAATGTCAAATGTTTACCTCCCCTCCTCAAAATCATATTGATCCATATCGATTTTGGCATCACTTTTGCTATTCCTTTAGTCATTATAGACATAAACACTTTATAATTATGTTTTAAAATTGAAATGGGCCTATATAAAGCTGGGTCTGATGAGTATTTAATGTCTTTTGGCATTACATCCACCAGAGCTTTTTTTCCAGGGTGTTAGTGCCTCCCTCCTTTTAAAATACTGTTCAACAAAACGTTCCAGGTTTTTATGACTTTCTTCCATCTTAGCTTCCAAACTTCCACCAGAATATTGTCTATTCCTGGAGACTTTCCTGCAGATTTGTTATGCATCACCATTTTTGTCTCATCTTCTCCTATCTTAACTAATTGTTGAGCCTCATCTACCTCTAACCTTGGCATAGTTAAGTCTTCCATAAATATTTCCATTTGGGCTTTTTCTTGATTTCTCTACTTCTCTGCTTTATACAAATTTTCGTAAAATTTCTGAAATATCTCTAATACCTCTACAGGATCTCTGGTTATTTTTCATGTTATAGGCTCCCTAAGTTTGGCAACAACCTTTTTCTACTTTCTGTTACTTTAATCATTGTGCCAAAAGTTTTTGTGCTCTAGAGTTATTATCAAAAACAGTTGCTTAACATCAATCTTTTTAAACGTATGCATATTATCCAGGTCCTCACTTATTTTCTCTTCAGCACTCTGCAATTGCGTCACTTCTTATTCTATGAGATTTCCCTTACTCTGTAATACTTTAACCTTTGTCGGCTCCACTAAATAATTCTTGTTACTTCTTAACCAGATCTCATTTTCTTTTATTTCTACCCCATTTTTAAACTCCACTTTCATTTTATACCATTCACTAGCTATAACTTCTGGAGTACTTTCTGGATTTCTTAATAACTTCCAAATAATTTCCACTAACCATTCCTTAAATTACTCTCTTTTTAACAGGGAGGTGGCAAAGTGCCACTTTCTTATATTTACATATTACCCTGCATTTTTATCTTAGTAAATGTTAGCACATGATCTGAAATAGTTATTGCCTGTATGTCAGAGTTCTTAATTAAAAGAACATGTTTCTGTGAAATACAAGCTGTCTAGTCTAGCCAAAATATTGTACCTTGGGGAATAATATGTAAATACAATCTTGAGTTCCTACTAAAGAATTCAGGTCTTTCATAACAAATCTTTTCATTTTTTTTCAGAAATCTACCCTCGTTTGTTATATATTTCCTTCTCAGTCCCCAGATATATCCTTATTGTTGCAAATCAAATTCCAGTCTTCATCTATAGGTAATATTCCCAAATGAAAGCTGATTATTTCTCCCAATTTATTAAGCTCCATAATAGCAATTTTAGGTGGAATATAAATACTTGACAGAGTAATTGTCATCCCTTGCTAGTAGCCCCTTAGTACCTCAAATCTGCCATTGTTATCTTTTTTCTTCTATCACTATCAGAACACCTCTAGCAATTAATATAATTACTTCTCTTTTTCTTTGTCCCTGATATTCTGCTGAATATCCATCCCAAAATAACTTCTTTATCAAATTCACATGCTCAGTCCTTTCCAAGTGTGTCTCATGTAGCATTGCTATTTGCACTCTACATTTCTTAATATAATTAAATATTCTTTCCCTTTTGTCTATACCTGTGAGACAATTCACATTCCAAGATAATTTAGAAAGTGTCACCTTTATGATAAGAGGTCATTATTCCCACCTATTATATATAGCAGCTTTATTGAATGGCTATTTCCACTTTTGTGATACACACTCTCACTAACGTTTTGTCAGGTTAATCCTTTATATCTTTTCTTATCATCAACATTGAAACCTATGTCACATTTTACAAGATTTTTTGTTTTAATAAAAACCCTCAAAAACACACCCCAGAACACCCCATAACCTGTTAACTTAATACAAGCACACATAACTATGGACCTCTTCAAATGCTACTAAAACAGGTCTTAAGTAACCTGAAATTTAGGTTATCCATGCTAAAACACATATTATTTCTTGTGCTTATACTTACGCTACTTTTTCCCCTCCCAGATATGAAAACAACTTGAAAGCTTTCAGAAAACATTAATGTTTAGCCTTTACGAAACCAGTGCTCTGGCTTTTTATTGCCCTATTATCAGATTGTCTCCATAGAAATGCAAGAGAAAAATGTAGTCCTCTGCTGCTGCCAGAAAGACAGCTAAAGGAAAAGTTTTCACAATCAATATTCAATGTTCTCGTGTTTAGTTGTATCAGCTTAAAACTTGTTATTAGATTAAGCCAATGGTCTTAATCCAGGCACTCACCTTTGCAATAAGCAAGAGAAAAAATATCATTGCTACATATATTCTGATCTTTGTACTTTTTCACCCTATCCCCCACCTCAGCAACCCAGGATTACAGAGCATTAACTTAAACATGCCTTTATCTAGCCTTTCTTCTCTTTTTGCCCTGTAATGCCTACATTTCGTAATACTAAAAAGAAGAAAGAAAAGGAAGAAGAAAAGAAAAAAAAATGCATTTGTTTACTTTAGCAATTTTATCACATACAAGAACTAAAAATACTTTACTATAAAACATGCAATTTATATTGTGAAATGTTTCATAGAAATACTGTTAAGAATATAATCTGTTTTACTTATAGTTACCTTTTTCCTTCTTCTTCCCCTGCCATCAGTGTCCTTTCAAACACGAAGTGAGGCAAATGCTTTTTAGTTCACCACAAATTTAACAAAGTCAAGAAAAGTACTCACTTTATACAGTCATATTTCAAAAATGTGATTGCTACTTTACAATCTCACATTTATTCACTAGTTTCAGTGTTGCAGGTTTTCTTCCTATTCATTTCAATCTTTCAACTCCAGATTCTGGTTCAATTCCAAGGTACTTCCAATTTGTCTACTCAACTCCTGTAGTTTTTCTGTCTCAAGCAATTTCCTTTGGGATAATGGAAAAGATTTCACTGGTAAAGTCTTTCCATGTGCTTTATTATCAGAAGAATGAGAGGCAAAGTCCCCTTCTACTTGATGACTTGCTTTTTGTTGGACAAACGTTTATATTTCTTCTTAGCATGTTCTGCATCAAATACAACTTTGATCCTCCAAGAAAAAAATATTCCAAAGGCAGATGGATACAGCAGCTTGAATCTCTCACCTGCCTCTTGACATTCCCTGATTACTGAAATACATTTGTTTCTCTTCTGTCTGATGTACAGTGACTAATTATTTTCCCCAAACACTCCACTGTTTCCAACTTTTAATGCTTTGCCTTTGGCCACAAATTTGTCAGGATCAACAGTTTCTGTTGGTAGGTTTGCATCCTTACTAATAAAGGGAATACATGTCTTGGTTGCTTTCTCATGGCCAGAATTGGAATATATACATGGTGTACTTTTTCAATTAACAGTTCTTGCCATGGAGTAACAGTCCAGTAATTTATTTGCACATTCATAAAATTAATACAATCTGTTCCTTCTAGTTTCTCAAGTACAGCAGAAAATCTCAGATTTCCCTATGTGTGCTATCCTCTAATTCTACCATTTTCTGATTTCTTCCATTTAGCCACTTCCTGATCTAATTGACTAGCATATCTTTCCTCTGTAACCCATAGTTTACCAGTGAACATTTGTAGCAGATGGTCAAAGGCTTTTATGAAAATGGATATATATATTGTATTCATTGGATTTGCCTTGTGTATTTCCAGTGTCAATTAGGGCAGCCGCAGTGGTGCAGTGGTTAGCGTTGCTGCCTCACAGCAAGACGTTCTCTGGTTCAAACCCTCGGTTGGGGTGCCTTCTGTGCAGAGTCTGCATGTCCTCTCTGTGGTTGCATGGGTTTCCTCCAGGTGCTCTGGTTTCCTCCCACATCCCAAAGACATGATGTAGGTGGATTGGACACTCTAAATTGGACCTAGGCATGAGTGAGTGCATGTGTGTGCCTTCTGTGGAAGGTTGGGCACCAGGCTGGCAACTTGACACTGTAAAACTCCACTGCTAATCATGAGTGGACAGGTGATCCGCTGTGGTGACACCTAACTGGGAAAAGCCAAAAGAAGAAGATTTCCAGTGTCAATTAGTTGTAGGACTGGATAATATTGGACTGGCAGGATATGCTGAGTATGAATCTTTACTGGCATGTCTCTTGGAGACTGTTAGTCTCTCAAAAGTCTCCTAGTCTTTTCCTCAATATTTTCTCCATGTTATTGACATGAGACTAAGAGGTCTGTTGTTATGTGGATTGTATTCTCATTCAGTCACTTGGAGTAGTCCACAGGTACCTCTCTACATCTGATGCAGCAGTTAAATAGTTCTGTGAGACAGTTCTAACAGCACCCCGTATCAGATGGTTGTGATATATCTGACTGAGCTACTTTTCAGTGCATCTTGATCTTATAAGTCTGTTCAAATGAACAAGCTTAACCCTGTGAACATATTTTATGTGCAGGTAATTCCCCTCCTTCCATGTAGAATGCTTCACCTCCTGCACCCTCTTAATTAATGTTGCAATCTACAGTCACATAACCATGGTGTATTATAAAACTATAATAGGTTCACATCCATTCAATGAAAGGAGCTCATGGGGATAGTAGTTCATTGAAAAGTGACATGATCAAACACATGAATACCTACTAGAATCTTCAGAGTTTTGAGTTATGCTGTCTATTCTTCAATCCTTATCTTTCTTGTGTTCCAGCATCATTATCTTTCTTGTCTGCCTGTCTTTCATAACTGTCTGTTTGTGTTTTGCCATTGCTCCTTTTCTGATCTCCATTTCTGGCATTTGCCTCCCTTTCTCTTTTGTGGATACTGACAGAAAGAACTTGTTTTGATTACCTGTCTTATCACTATTGTGATTGTATTCATTTCCATCTTCAATAAGCTTTTGGAACTCTTTCTTTTTTTTCCCCTTTCTTCTTTTTCTCACCCCACTGTACTCAAAGCCTTTCTTCCTGTCTACCTTTTTTCTTCTGTGGACAACTCCCATCTCTAACTTTTTATTTATTGTTTGTTTGTTTGCTTGCTTACATTGTTTAATGGCAGAAAGCACAATTAGCCTGTCCTTTTACTGCAGTGAATATTCTGCCTTGATTAACTCCCTTGCTACTTGAAATGCTCTCTTCCTAGATTTACCATATGCTTCTACTTCATTCATCTTCTTCATTCTAGAGTCTCTTGCAAACATTTTTCCTTTTCTTTTTCCACTCAATATGTCTTTTACATCTGTGGTATAAACCCACAGTTTTTCTCTTATTTAACCTTGCTGTCCTGTTAAGACATAATTTCTATTATTGCTAGCATATTTATCTTAAAGAATAGCTATGCTCAAAAGGTTTCCTTTTATTTTCCTCCATACAGAACAATCCCCCATAATTCTGCATATTAAAATAGCATGAGTTAGCAGATACTTCTCTGTATTATTTCTTTCCTAGTCCTCTTCCTAAGTGAACACCATGTTGGGGCTGAATGAAATTTCATAATGCATTGTTTAGGAATTTGTCTCTATTCCTCTTACATCATTTCACCTATCACTGCTGAATGTTTATTTTCAAGGAAAACACATGCAGAAATGTAAATACAGCTGCTTGTGGAGCCTCTTAACCAGGGGTGGCTCGTGGTATCAGACTGCCGGACTGCAGCCCTCCCACCTAGAAAAAAAAAAGAAAAATCTTTAAAACTCAAAAACAACCAGGAAAAAAAAAAAGCATGAGTCCAGACTGCCTTTATCAGCAGTCTGGATAGAGATAGACAGGTACCCAGCAATCATTGCTGCAAGCACCCAGGAATCAGTGTGGGGACGACCGCACAGAAGAGGAGGTCCGGACTGCTTCGGCTGTAGGCAGATCCAATCAGGACTGAGAAAGGTGAGCTGCTCTCGCGGGACTTTCATTGCGCAGGCTGATTCAGGAGGTAGGTGTAGCAGGTTTTGGTCGCTGGCTGGATTGCTCTGTGTCGCGGGTGGTTTTTGCTGCTTCAGGTCGCTGGATTGCTCGGGTGGTTTTGCTGCTTGGTTTACTTCAGGTCGCTGGCTGGATTTAGGTGTTTGGTCACTGGGTGAGACATACATCAGGTGTGTAGCAGGTTTTGATCGCTGGCTGGATTGCTCTGTGTCACGGGTGGTTTTTGCTGCTTCAGGTCACTGGATTGCTCGGGTGGTTTTGCTGCTTGGATTACTTCAGGTTGCTGGCTGGATTTAGGTGTTTCATCGCTGGGTGAGACATACATCATGTGTGTGTGTGTGTAAGTAAAATGCCAAAGTTACTATATACTGGTGGCTAGAGAGAGCAAATGGTGGTGGATAGAGATACTTAGGCTTGAACCCTGTACCTTGGATGCAGGTGGCAAGGACCTGAATTCCCTATCCACCACCATTTCTAAAAACAAACTTGCAGATTTTTGCCTTATATTTGTTCTGTTCCTCATAAAATCTGTGGTTTCTGTATCTACATTTTTCCTTGCAAAGTCTGTAGTGTAGTGGTGCACTGGTAGTATTGTTGCCTAACAGCTACAGGTTCTCTGGTTTGATTCTTGGCTGGGGTGCCTTCTGTGTGGTATCTGCATGTTCTCTCATCTTGCAAAGATGTGATTGGCATTTCTCTCTGCTCTGTTGAAAATTGTCTTTTGTTCCAAGTCAGACTAGTTTCCTGGTTAAATGTTTAAAAAATAACAGGCATTTGAATTTCAGACTTCATATTCTTCAGAAAGTACATGGTAACACAAAATTGTTCTAGCAGTTGTCTAAGTTTATAACATGGATATTTGAAATTTGTCCCTATTTTTGGGACTGTATTCCCCCATTACTGGCTTTGTCCAGGTATTTGTGCTTGAGAGTTATCTATGGTGAGAACTGTATTCATTGAATGTTTGGGGGCTGTATTCCCCCCCCCCCCATTACTGGCTTTGTCCACATGTTTTTTGCTAAGAGGTTGAGAGCTATAGTGAGAACTGAATTCACTGAATATGTTTGGGGGCTGTATTCCCCCCATTATTGGCTTTGTTCAGGTGTTTTGTGCCAAGAGGTTGACAACTATGCTGAGAACTGAATTCACTAAATGGTAGCCATTTAAGTTTGTCTTCCTCTCTTTTACAAAACAGCTGATTTGGCATAGTGGTATGTTTCTCTGACTGTTTTGCACAAGGTCCCCTGGGTTAAAGACGTGGCAGTGAAATGTATGGTGGTAACACAGCATTTTATTCTACCAACTTTCCAACATTATACAAGCAATGCTTCTGGCCTTTTCAGTCCTTCTGTTCCCTGTTCAAACCTAGTTTTCAGGGTATTGCAGGTCATTCAATAGCTTTGGTTTAAACTGAATTTCAGCTTCAGTTGAATGCCGAAATTCTTTTGGAAAAATGGAAGATCAAAATAGATCTCTGATTATTTAATTTTACTAGTCTGATAAGGTTTTCTATTACAACAGCCACAAAATGATTCTATGAAAGGCTTTAGGCAGCACACTTTTTAACTGCCCAGATTTTTGCAAAATATCCACATTTTGCCTTATATATTTTGGACTGTTTATCATAACAGTTTTGGTTTTCTAGCAAAATAACTGAGGATTCTCATCACTAAATAATGACACACATTTGAGTTTCAGTCTTTGTATCCTTCAAAAAATGCATGCTAACACAAAACCTGTTATTCTAGCAACTTTTTAAGTTTAAAAGAGCAATAATTGTAATTTTTTCCTATTTTTGAGCCTTTGTCCCCCATTATTTTAAACTTAATCCTGATTTTTTGCACTAAGTGGGTGAGAGGTATGTCAGGCAGTGAATGACATACAGAAGTAACTATTCTAGATAATTAAAACAAATTACTTCAGAAGTACAGCCAGTTTCATACACGGTAGTTTCAATATTGCATCCACCGCATAGGTTCATTTTCAAAGTAAAGCATTTTATCTGTAAGGCTTAGTTGCCACAATGCTTTTTCAGAAAATAAGAGTCTCCTTTGGCATTAGTTCACATGGAAATATAGTCGTTACACTAATTTATGAAATTAAATATTGGTAGTTTGGCCTTTCATGATGTCACAGAAGGGATTTGAAACTCATGAACGTTTTCAAGGGTATGTGTGCTATTTTATTTATTTATTTATTTTATTTTTTATTTATTTAACATTTGTTGACCGGGAATGTCCGACTAGGTTCCACAGAGCCTGTTTTCAGCGGAGGCCCAGGGAGAAACGCTCCAGATGCATGTCTTTGGAATATGGGAGGAAACCGGAGTACCCGGAGGAAACCCACGCGAACACAGGGAGAGCATGCAAACTCCACACAGAAGGCACCCCAGCCGAGAATCGAACCGGAGAACCTCTTGCTGTGAGGCGACAACGTTAACCCTATTAAAACACAAAATTAACATAGTTTGCATCAAGACTATAATTTGGTAACATACATAGTAAGAGGCTTTTTCCAGCTTCTCAAGGTTCTTATTTACACCTGCTGCAAAAATTTCACTAATTCACTTAAAAATGTAGCAGACCTGATGTATTTTATCAGTCTGAACTTAAGCAAAGCTGTCCACCTGACTGTGCATTCAGCATGTGTGACTGTCAAAGTCACATTTGTGTGGCACTTGTTACCAAAATCTGTCTAAGCGAATGGGACTCTTTACCACTGGGCTTATAAATGACTCCAAATTTAAGATGTTACTGGAGTATTTTTATTATTTCACAAGTAATTAATATAATCCCTGTGCAAAATGTATTAAGCATCCTCACAAGCTGCAAGCCAACAGTACAGCCCATTGTCAGCATAATCAAAGCAACCTGCTGTCTTTCTGAATTACTTCATCTGGAATGGCAACAAAATACTTTTCTTACAAGACAGCTCATATCTGGAGTCGTCTTGGTTTGGTTACATAGACTCTACAATACAAACTGCATGTAAAAGAAGACTGCATAAATAAAATTTTGTTTTGAACTGCTTCAGGAAATCTTCTCCACCTTTGTGACCCCTTTCCCTGGGGGGATCCCATGTTTTTCTACTATGTGACTCTCAGGAATTCAATCTTGTTTATTGAGGTATTCACAGCATGTCAGAAAAAGTACTATAGAGCTGGAATGAGCTCAAAGAAAGGAGTGAAACCTTCATAATTACTGTCTGTGAGCACTCCCTCCACATGGATTTTTGGGCTGCGAAATTTGCCAAGTCATCAGCTGCTTTATTGACTCCATAACAATATGCCTTGGTCTATTAATAACAACTCACTAAACTGTATCTTCTCAGCATAGCTGGAGGCAGCATTTTGCAAAAACAATCTGCAAGGAAAGCAACATATAGATTTCAAACAGGAGTTCCTGAAATGGAGAGCCAAAACTGTTTTTTCCAGGCAAGCACAAATGTTATGAGAACAATCTTTGTGCGAACAAAACTGACATGGCTTTACCAAGCCAAAGGTAAAGTTTAAGTGGGCTTGTGCATCTGGTGTGGCTTTAACTTCAATGTCTAAAGGCATCTATCGACATTATGTTTACATTCCAGTCTTGGTGTGCATAATGCTTGCATATTACATGTTAAAGCACTGTACTGGGAATAAGGTTTTGTATGAAAACAAACAAACAAACAAAAATGTATGTCTACTACCATATCTTACATTCTACTATGCCTACCATTCCTTCTGATATCTACGTCTTTATCAGTACTACCACATATATCCTAATTTCACAGGATACAGTAAGGTAAACGAAAATGACCCACGCATCTGGACTGCCCAATTTATAGTGAAATAACCCCTCATATTCTTATTATGGACATAGTCAACACCGTATATCTGTTACAAATCACATTTAATAGTTTATCAGTGTAAACACTATTTCTGTTATGCGACAACTGTATTTCTGAAACTATAAATGTGTAACGTAAATTCAATTATGTACGTACTTCTGATGGGGCTTTTCTCCAGTGCCTCTGATAAAAATGGGCTTTGCCCAGTCAGACTATCCCAGTCAATAAAGACAGACAAATAAATAAATAAATAAATAAATAAATAAATAAATAAATAAATAAATAAAAAACACTAACTTGTTAAAGTTAAGAATATATCCTCATGGGTATCTTTTGTTTGTGGCTGGGGGAGTTTGGAGAGCAGACCCAATTTGCCTTTATTTATATACCTCACAGAGGAATATACAGTCCTTACTAAGCTTGTGCATTTTTAAGCTGTAATAATTTCCCTCTTTCCATAACTGAAGGATTTCCCTGTATACTGTACTACACTCACTCTAATTAGTTTTCTTCAGGATGGTTCCAGGTGTGTTATGTTGTACATCCAAAAAAGAAACTGCTACTTCTCTCTGCACAAATGTTAACAATCTTGTAGTGCACTCTTTATACTTCTACAAGAAAACAAACAGACAAACACACACACACACACACACACACACACACATATACACAAAAACAGTGGTGACACACACATATACAAATCAAACACTTCTATACATTATAACTATGACAGCAGCTGACACAAATGCACATGACTCATAACATAAACGTCTCACCAGCTAAACTACTACCTAACAGATGACATTATTGACGTAAAGGGAAAATTATTATTAATACCTGCTGACCCTAACCCTACACCTTTAGAAAACCCCTTTCTGTAACATGCAACTATTCAGACTAATTATGTCTGAACGTGTGGTAAAGTTTGGTTGATCAGACTGCAGAAAGAAAATGTTTTATTTCTTTTGTATTTTTTGTTGATTTTTGAAATATCAGCATCGATCGCTTGAATATTGATGATTGTGTATTTTTAATAAAAATCAACATGTAATTTGATTTTTTTCAAAATCCCTTTACTGAATTATCACGTGACATAAGCAAACTTACATTTATATAAAAGTAATCAAACCATGTTAAAAAGTTCACATTTGCAAATATTATACATCACATATAGGTTCATAGGTGTGCAGTAGGCTAATGGCCCTGGAGCCTTTACAAGCCTAGCCCGTGGAAGTGCCCTGGCATTGTGCCACCCAATGTTAGTTTCCAGTGCCTCTGTCAAGTAGAGAAACTGGAGTGATTCCCGGGGTGAACTTTCTATTATTTCTATTGAGATGTACCCTATAATCTAGGCAACATTATATAAATCATTCAGTTCCTGCCTTGTCTTAAATCTCATTCTTCCTCCAAAACATTTTATTCATGTGTTGTTCCCACAATTTCCCTTTTTTCTATGTTATTTACTCCTTCCCTTTTCTAAAGACCCCACGTCCTGTTCTTTGGGGTCTTTTACAATACTCACTATTACAAGTATAGTTTGTTTAGATTTTGATTTCCATTTTCTAGTAATTACTTTTTTGATAGCCACCAGAATTAAACATAACAAGGGTCTAGGGGTGTCCAACTGGTAGCCCTAGGGCCACAATCTGGCCCAACATAACATTTCATCTGGCCCTTGGTATGTCCTACAACATGCTATTTTGAATGGACAGATGCACGTTGGTCATGGTTATGTGCCAAACATTGCGAAGTATGTTAAGTTGCTCCTGAACTGTTTGGTAAGTGGCCCCTGAGCCATAAAGGTTGGGTACCATATTTGAATCCTGTATTGCAGACCAAACAAATACTTTCCTGAGTTACAGTCATTTGCTCATCCAGTATTCCCAACAGAGTACTCTGCAGGGAACTCATTACTCTTCCAAAAATTTACATTCCTAGTTGCCTCTTTCTTCCCTATCACACCTTCAACATTTACCATCTATATGAGAAAAAAAATGTTTGGAGTCTACAAGGGGTATAAAAGTATCCATGAAAACACTTCCAGACAAAAATCCTAAATCTTCTAGAGTTTGTTACATATTTGGAAGCTATACATATGTCCTCCCATTGTTTCTTTTCTCAATCTTTTCTGACCTCTTCTGATTAATTCCTGTAGTTATCATGCAATACTTTATATGCCCTACTACCCGTTTTTTAACAGTTGCTTCTGTTCTAGATTAAGTTAAAAACTCAATCAGTGCAGTTCTTTCATTTAGGATTCCCCTATCTCTTTCTCTTTGTCTATACTTGATATCCATCCCTGATAGGGAAGGCAATCTCTAGACTGCAATCCAAATGTCTGCTTGGCCTATTCATGTTCTATTACCTTTCCTTCTCTAATAATTTTTCCCAACACCTTGGTTCCTTTGCCAGCTTCCTCCAGTAAATTCCAGCCCCTTCTTCTCCATTCTATGTACCCCTAATTTAATTCATCCCTATTGGTAGAATCTCATTTCTTCATTCTCATATTGACTTAGTTCTTAGCATACTTTCTGCTATTTTATGAATATAATATTCCATATGACTGTTGTTATTTTTCTTAAGGATCTGTGTCCAAAATCCCTTTATTTACTTATTTCTTGAATTACCCCCTTGCTTCATCATCATTCCTTAATATGGAATTTGATTTGAGAATATCTGAACTTGATGAGTGTATTCACCAGTCTATAATATTCAACAATGTAATTCTCAAACAAACCCATTCTCTCCCTCTCCAAACCTGAGAAGGCTGCCATGGCCATTCCTCATGCCTAACATTACAGTACCTCACAACTTTTCCAAACAACCTGAGTCTGTTCCCATAGTTCATAAGTTCATAGGTAATTAGTAGGCTAATGACCTTAAAAGGCCTTTTTAAGCTTACCCATGCTTCCCAAAAATATATTTGACAGGTATTTATACTCCTCATTTTACTGGGGGTACAGCTTGCTTATGGGTGATTGAACATTTATGAGCTTCCTCTTTCTAATAGGGACATAGATGGTGGACCAGAAGTAAATTTACGATTCCCCATTTAGTGATTCAAGTTGTGCTTGAATAACTGCAGGAAGGAACTCTGCTTCACATGGATGGGGAGGCCTGTTCCAGAAAAGGAGCAGTCTCTAAGACACATACTTGTTCCTCCAACGTGTCTTATTTATGTTGCAGATAAGGTTTAGGCCCCTAGATTGGGTGTTTCTAAAGCCATTTGTTTTGTGGATGTGCAACAGGTCCAATAAGGCTTGATCAAAAGATGCTTTGTAGGCCATGCATATAACATCTCTCAGCAGTCTTAGGAGACAGAGTACAAGTATAAGACTTTGAGGGAGTCTGTGTAGGACATGTTGTCTTTACCATGTATTCTTTTTGTGAGGAATGTCTGTGGATGCTCCAGTTGTTGCATATGCCCGGTCAGGTACATACCAAATGAGGCATTCAACTCAATATTTGGTCTAATGAGGGCTGAGAAGAATGGAATAATGACATATTTGGACCTAGATGGCATACCCTTGCTTATAGTTTGTGTAATGTAGAATGATTTCCTTTCTATAGTACACACATGATGGTCACATTTAATCCCCCTGCAGCTACACCTCATGAAAAAAACTCCTCATACAACCTGGGACACTACTCATAAGCCACACCAACTCTCATTACCTCTAGAGCCAAACTCAGTAGCATTTTGCATGCGTTATCCTCTCATTCATATACTCTTTGGCAAGCTCTCCCCCTCAAACTGAATGAAATCAACAGTTACTCCAAATTCAGAGAGCAATTCTCAAAGCAAATGCTCCCGCTTCAACACAGGACATATCACATAACACCATCCCTCACTCCTTTGCTCTTCTCTTCTTCACTCACAGAATTTCAGAAGGTTGACCCACTTTAGAACCAAATGTAAACATTGTACATTACACTCTACTTGTTTGTTATAATGCATACATACAGTTGTTCTATGTAGCTAATGTGAACTACCTTGTTATTGCTTATGTAAACATTGTACATTACACTCTACTTCTTTGCTATAATGTATACATATAGTTGTTCTATGTAACTACTGTGAACTACTTTGTTATTGCTTATGTAAACATTGTACATTACACTCTACTTGTTTGTTATAATGCATACATACAGTTGTTCTATGTAACTAATGTGAACTACTTTGTCATTGCTTACATTTCTGACTTCTGTTTGTGAAACATTTTGCATTTTACCTGAGCTGAGTCTGAAACTGGTCAGTATTGATCAGTGCACTATCCAGTAAAGAAATAAATAAATAAACTCATATAAAATAGATTTAGACATCGTTTATATAATTTCTTCAAGCTACAGTTCCACTGAGCCACAGCTTATGAAAAAAAGTATTGAACACTCAGTGAAATTCCTAATTGCATAATCAGGAAGCAAAGAACAAAAGTCAAGCACCAACAAATCGATGAATGAGGAACCAGAAAACACAGAGACTCGTACACGGAAAAATGAAATGTTTAATCCACAACAGTTAAGCGCTTTCGACTGGACACCTCAGTTGTTCTGAAGAAGACTGAGGTGTCCAGTCGAAAGCGCTTAACTGTTGTGGATTAAACATTTCATTTTTCCGTGTACGAGTCTCTGTGTTTTCTGGTTCCTTAATCAGGAAGCAAACCTTACCATGGATCCTACAGGTGGGTTTAATGGGTTATGGTTGATGGTTTCTGTTCAGTGAGTTGCATATTAAATGAATTGTGACTCACTGAAGTTTACTTCCTATATGTATGTATATATGTGTGTGTGTATATATATGTATATATATATATATATATATATATATATATATATATATATATGTACACACACACACACACACACACACACACACACATATATATATATATATATATATATATATATATATATATATATATATATATATATATATATATGATTTGTATGCTTGCCTTAGAAATGTAAGAAAACTATATTTTCTGCACTGACCTTCAAGATTGTAACCACAGTGCACCATGCTGGAAGAGAGCAGAAATGTGTATAAACTATATGCCTATGCAAATGTATGTGGTGATAGTAAAGGCTGGAATATAAAGAGTTAACTTGCAAACTCTTAAGAAAATAAGTGAACATTGTTTATGACTCTGTTATCTCTGTTTCAGCTCAAAGCAGACACAGTGTCTAGAGGTGCAGGCTTTCCTATTGTCTGGAAACAGAGGTAATTACAGGTTTCAAATATTAAGGTGTTTAACAGTTTTATGATTTCTAATTCCAGGTAAGTTTCTAAGAGATAAGTGTCATCTTCTAAGAGATAAGTATTCTTGACACTGAGGTGTTACATTTTAAGTTCCTGTTGGCCTCGAAACTAAAAGCAGAGTTGACAAGAATGATGTAATCTGAGATAACCCAGCAGAAACGTTTGTTAATAACTTAAGAACTATCTCAGAGAGAAAGTCAGGGCATTTTGTATTCATAGGTTCATAGATTAGTACTAAGCTAACTGCCCTTGCAAGCCATTTTAAGCCTAGCCAATTATCCCTTGTGAGACTCAAACCCTGCACCTTGTGTTTGTAAGGCAAACACCTTAACCATTAGGCCACCCTCCCAACCCTCTGGATCTGAACACGTCCATCTTCAGCACTTCTCATCTGTTATTTGTCTTGCTCTGTAAGTAAGACTTAGATCATAGTATCTCTATTAGATATAGATAGGAACTTAATAAGATTAGTTTAGATGTTTTCTGTATTTACTGTATGTGAGACTGTCCTGCAGTTTTGTTTAGAAGTATTTCCTGTGATTCTGAACTCTGTTGTCACTGTATTGGGCTATTGAGCATTATCTTGTTCTGTTATTATTTATTATTAAATATATTTAAACCTTTCAATTGTGACTGGTTATGTTTAGAGATATTTGAGCTCTTAGTGCACTTGCATGTATTTGGTGACACTGTACAGGCCACTCTTAAATAACCTTAAAGTCTTGGTTACACTTACCATTTGGATAATAGTAACATTACACAGTAGAATTGGTCACCCTTTGTAAGGGCCTTATAGTAGCTGATATTTAGTGGTTGGTGGCAGGTGGTACTACCGTATAGTCTGGCCAGAAGGAGGCATAGCTAGTGACCCTGTGCTAGCTTTCCCCAGGAGCGTCTGTGTGTATGCATATAAATCAAATCTCAAAGTGTGCGTGTGTGTGTGTGTGTGTGTGTGTGTGTGTGTGTGTGTGTGTGTGTGTGTGTGTGCATGCAGCTAGTTGGGCAGGGACACAAAGCAATACTTGGATAGAGAGGGCACTGGAGGTTTTGCCTTGACCACTGGGCTGAGATCTTAACCCTATAGCTGTGCTAGTGGGGAGTCTTATTGGGGATCAGGAGAAAGAAACCGGCCCTAGACTGACTGTGATCTCTGTGTGCTCTTAAGGGAAATTGTACTTTACTGTGTGTGTACTTGTCATCCTCCCAATGTGCACATCCCTCACTGGTGTTAGTGGTGAGGATTGAGGCTCCTTGATTACTGGGCCAGTGCAGGGGTGTCGCATATTAATTGTTTGGCAGTAGTGGGATAGCCACATCACATATTAATTGGCTGATAGTGGTGAGATTGCCACATCACATATTAACTGGCTTGTAGTGGTGTCAATACTGAATTCCTGTAGCTTGTACACAGTGATCACTGGAGGTATTTTTGTACTCTTAATCAGCCATGCAGTGAACATTCAGAGTTCATGTCACAATTGTTTTAATTCTTTTGTTAGCTTAGTTAGTCAGAGAGAACAGGCAAGCATGTCAGCAGAGGAGTATGGCAAGCTGACAATGAGCCAGTTGGCTGAAACGTGCCAGGCTAAAGGACTTATGCATGGAAACCTGACTAAAGCAGACATGATTGTAGCTTTAGTCACAATTGCATCAGAGAATAAGAACCAGGAGGATGATCAGACTGGCTGTGGAGATATACAACTCTCAGAGAATGGACAGCTCAACCTTTCCACAGAGGACTTAAAAATCCATCTGGAGTTAAAGAGACTTGAGCTGGAGGCCAAGCATTTGGAAGCAGAGGCAGCAGAGAGACTGAGGCATCTAGAAACTGAGGAAAATGAGAAACTGCTATGCTTGGAAGCGAAGGAGAAGGAGAGGCAGAGACAACATGAAAAGGAGATGCTGACTCTTCGCCAGAGTCATGGAGGTAATGGGGAAGGGAGTAACTGAATCCCAGAAGCAACTAAGGTCAGTAAATGTCTTCCACAATTTACAGAAGGGGATAATTTTGATAGTTTCATTAATATGTTTGAAAGGGTATGTAAACAGTATGATGCTGACCAAGGGCTCCGAGTACGGTTCCTGACCCCCTTATCCATGGTAAAGCTGTGACTGTTCTATCCAAACTGTCTGATAATGACTGTCTACATTATAATGTTGTAAATATTTTTTTGCTAGAATGTTTTAAGTTATCACCTGAAATTTATAGAAAAACGTTTTGTGAGCATAGACACAAGGCAGATGAAAGTGTGTGTGAGTATGTTGCTGAACTAAGCACTTTTTTCATAGGTGGGTGAGTGGATGTCAGGTCACCACTTTTGATGGGCTGGCAGACCTTTTGGTAAGGGAACAAGCCCTTAGCACTTTGCCTGAGGACATGAGAATCTGGTTAGCTGATAGACAATGCCTTACTGTAGATGAGTTGGGGAAGAAGGGAAATCCATACCTAGCAAGCAGAGCATCCCTGCACAGGAAAGGAACACCCAGTGCTACTCATGGGGCTGAAGAACCCATGGTGGACAGCCCAGACTGCTCCAACAGAATCTGCCAGTGGCAGGGGAAAACACTAGTCCAAGTACACATCCAGGACCTTGGGTTAAATGTTTTGAATGCAACCAGTGGGGCCATGTTGCATATAGATGTCCATGGAGGCAAGGTGGTGAACAAAAGGTGAGAGAGCCAGTAAGTGAGAATGATAAAATGTCAACAGTAGGTTGTCTTGAGACAACAACAGCACCAAACGACCATCCTGCAGATGTCCTGATATGGAAGGATTTTGATAATGCAGTACCGTGTGTTCATGCAGTTACATTCAGTCAGGCTTGGAGACAAGCATGTGGGTCTGGTAGCCTGGGGGAGACCCAGACAGACTGCACACTTGCAGCCAGGACTGGTGAGGTGCTTACTTCATGGAGGGAGCTACCCTGTAGCAGTGAGACTGAAGGTGAGCCACAGTTGCTTATGGGTACTAATGTTTCCTTGAAGAGAATGACTGCAAGGGCAGAGGTGAATAGTAGTACCCAGGCTGACAGTGAGGCACCGCTGTCAGAAGATACCAGATATCCTGTGGAAGGGGAGCTGGGAAGGGTTACAAAGAGAAAGTTGAAACAGGCTCAGCTCTCAGACCCTAAATTGGCCTGAGGCAGGTAGCTAGGGAGGCACCTGATTCTCAAGGAAAGGGGGAATCTGTATACTGGGACAAAGGGTTACTGTACAGAGAGTGGACCCCTGAGAGAGGGCTAGAAGGTGATAGAGTACAGCAGTTGGTAGTGCCCAGAGCCTACCATCTGGCACTCCTAGCCATAGCCCATGATATTCCCTTTGCAGGTCATATGGGCATAAAACATACAAAGAGACATATTATGCCAGAGTTCTATTGGCCTGGGATTTTCAGAGATGTAACAGGGTACTGCAAAACCTGTGAGCTGTGCCAAAAGGTAGGCAAGGCAGGAGACAAGGTGAAAGCTCCTTTGATGCCTTTGCTGTGATTGAAGAGCCATTTCAGAGGGTAGCTATGGATATTGTGGGGCCTCTGAGTACCCCAAGTTCCACAGGAAAAAGTATATCCTAGTGCTAGTAGATTATGCTACCAGATACCCTGAGGTAGTGGCTTTGTCCTCCACTGCGGCAGAAAAGGTGGCAAATGCTTTGTTAGAGATTTTCAGCAGGGTAAGTTTCCCAAAAGAAATACTGACTGACAGAGGTGCCAATTTCATGTTAGACCTGCTGGTTTGTCTGTGAAAGTAATCTGGGGTGAAGAACTTAAAAACCACCTCCAACCATCTCCAGACTAATTTGGCTTGATGAGAAGTTACACTCTAAACTCAATACCATGCTACAGACATTTGCAGACCAGTTTATGAGGGAGTGGGACAAATATTTGCCCCATATGTTGTTTGCTTACAGAGAAGTTCCCCAGAATTCACAGGTTTTCACCCTTTGAGTTGTTGTATGAGTACAGGATGAGGGCACCTCTAGATTTACTTTGAGATGAGTGGGAGGGTAATTGTGAATCCCACAAGGAGTCTGTTGTGGCATATGTCCTAAACCTCAGGACAAGGCTCAGGGAAGTCATGAGCTTGGCTTAGGAGAACCTGGCAGAAGCCCAACAGCAGAAAAAGGTCTGGCATGACAGGAATGCTTGTGCTGGAGAGTATGCTGTAGGGCAGCAGATAATGGTTCTCATTTCTGTCAGACACAACAAGCTGCAAGCAGCTTGGGAGGGACCCTACAAGGTGGTAAGGAAGGTCTTTGATGTTAACTACATGGCAGAACTGCTAGGCAGGAGGCAGGGGCACAAATTGTACCATGTTAACATGATAAAACCTTACCATGATAGGGAGGCCCTTGTGCAGAGTATTTGCAGTGGATTGCAGGAGGACTCTGAGGGAGATCTGGTGACTGATCTCCTCAGTGAGGCTTGGACTGACTCAGTGGAAGGGGTGGCAATGTCCCACGAGCTATCACCTACCCAGGTTCGAGAAATCCAAGCAGTGTTACAGGAGTTTGGGGACATGTTCACTGGGAAACCAGGGTGCACCCACCTGGTGCAGCACTGTGTGGATACAGGACCCCAAAGGCCTATTAGGCAAGCCCCTTACATATGATACCTGAGAGAGTCAAACAGACTATGAGGGAGGAGATATAGGAAATGTTGGAACTAGGGGTAATTCAGGAGTCCAGCATCCCTGGGCCTCCCCAGTGGTGCTGGTTCAAAAGAAAGATGACAGCAGCAGGTTCTGTGTGGACTACAGGAAATCAAATAGTCAGACAGAGTCAGATGCTTACCCTATGCCTAGGACAGATGAAGCCCTAAAGCAGCTGGGTGGGGCTAAGTATCTTACCACCATTGATTTTATCAAGGGTTACTGGCAGGTGCCCTTGACTCCCAGTGCTAGAGAGAGGTCAGGCTTTGTGGCTCTTTTTGGCTTCTATGACTTCAAAAAATGCCCCAGTGACTTTCCAGAGGCTGGTAGATTATATCCTAGCAGGAGCAGGAGATTTTGCCCTTGCTTACCTAGATGATATTACTATCTGCAGCCATTCCTGACAAGAGCACCTTCAGCATGTCAGGGAGGTGCTGGGCAGACAACAGAAGGCAGGGTTGACCGTTAAGCCCAGCAAATGTCAGGTGGGTATGGAAAAAGTCTCCTACCTGGGACGTAGAGTGGGGAGTGGTAAGATCAGGCCAGAACCAGCCAAAGTGGAAGCCATTCAGGCATGGCCTGCACCCATTAACAAAAAGCAGGTGAGGACATTCTTAGGGACAGTAGGGTACTACAGAGAGTTTGTCCCCAATTATAGTATCATAATTGCTCCCCTCACAGACCTGACAAGGCAGAACAGGCCAGATAAGGTAGTGTGGGCCACAACATGTGAGCAGGCATTCCAGAAGCTTAAAGAAGCTTTGGGAGGACCCCCTGTGTTAGCCAATCCAGATTACAGCAAAGAATTTGTTGTGCGGGTAGGTGCTTCAAACCATGAGGTGGGGGCTGTACTTAACCAGATTTCTTCAGAGGGAGAAGAGCACCCAGTGGTTTATCTCAGTCGTAGGCTCTAACTTGGGGAGGAATGCTATACAGCTGTAGAAAAGGAATGTCTAGCCATAGTGTGGGCACTGCAGAAACTTCAGCCTTATCTGTATGGAAGAAAATTCCCTGTAGTTACTGATCACACTCCCCTAACATGGTTACATTGAGCCAGACAGAAAAATGCCAAGTTACTAAGGTGGAGCCTAGGATTGCAAGCATATCATATGAGAGTGCAGCTCCACAGTAGGGTTAGCAATGCCAACGCAGATGGGCTCTCAAGACAGGGAATGGGTTAAGGTATTCCCAGATAGACTCAACCCTCTCGAGCAACATTTCTCAGAGGTCACTTGAAAAAACTAGCTTGAGTTCTCGTGGGGGGGGGGGGGGTGTGAAGGCTGCCAGCCCAGCCAGCTAGAATTTTGTACATAATTCTATGTAATTTGTGAATAGTAATATGATTTGTATGCTTGCCTTAGAAATGTAAGAAAACTATATGTTCTGTACTGAGCGTCAAGACTGCAACCACAATGCACCCTGCTGGAAAAGAGCAGAAATGTATATAAACTACATACCTATGCAAATGTATGTGTTGATGGTAAAGGCATAACTTGCAAACTCTAAGAAAATAAGTGGAAACTGTTTATGACTCTATTATCTCTGTTTCAGCTCAAAGCAGACACATACGTAGAATTGCAGGCTTTCCTATTGTCTGGAAACAGATGTAATTGCAGGTTTCAAATGAAAAGGTGTTTAACAGTTCTATGATTTCCAGTTCCAGTCAAGTTTCTAAGAGATAACTGTCAGCTTCTAAGAGATAAGTATTCTTGACACCGAGGTGTTATATTTTAAGTTCCTGTTGGCCTGGAAACTAAAAACAGAGTTGACAAGAATGATGTAATCTAAAATAAACCAGCAGAAATGTTTGTTAATAACTTAAGAACTATCGCAAAGAGAAAGTCAGGGAATTTTGTATTTGTCCCTGGATCTGAATGCATCCATCTTCAGCACTTCTCGTCTCTTTTGCCTTGCTCTGTAAGTAAGACTTAGATTATAGTATTTCTCTTAGAGATAAAGAGGAACTTAGTAAGATTAGTTTAGATGTTTTCTGTATATATGTGAGACTGTCCTGTCCTGCAATGTTGTTTCAAAGTATTTCCTGTGACTCTGAACTCTGTTGTCACTGTATTGGGTTATTGAGTATTGTCTTCTTCTGTTATTATCAGCTACTTGGCAAGGGACATGAAGCAGTGGTTGGACAAAGAGGGTGCTGGAGGTTTTGGCTTGACTACTCAGCTGAGATATTAATGCTATAGCTGGGCCAGTGGGGAGTCCTATTGGGCATCTGGAGAAAGAGAGAGAAACCAGCCCCAGACTGAGTGTGATCTATTTGTGCTCTTAAGGGAAATTGTACTTTACTGTGTGTGTACTTGTCATCCTCCCAATGTGCACGTCTCTCACTGGTGTTAGTGGTGAGGATTGAGGCCCCCTGATTACTGAGCCAGTATATACACACACACACACACACAGACTGGCTGTAGTTGATTGTCACTGTTAAAGTAGCATTTAATTCCTATGTGCAAAAATGGGAAAAAGAGGTTGTGGATGGATGGATGGCTATATACATATATTTGTATGTATGTATGTATGCATATATATATATATATATATATATATATATATATATATATATATATATGGGTCCCCTTCGAATGGTTGACATTTGAACAATGTCGACATTCATATGGCCAAGACCATGTGATCGACATTTGAAATGTCGACCATGGGGAACTGGCATCTTCCTATAGTGTGGAATGGAAAGATTTCCACTTCCACACTGTAGTGCAATCTCGGAGTTGGTAAACTTAAGTTCTAGGGGGTGTGGGGGGGCAAAGCCCCCCTGCTAGCAGTGTTAAGGTAAGTTTTTTATGTTCTACTTGTATGGTCGACATTTCAAATGTCGCTCATATGGTCTCGGTGATATGAATTTCAACATTGCGAAATGTCGACCATATCAAGGCGACCATATATATATATATATATATATATATATATATATATATATATATATATATATAGATATATATATATATATATATATATATATATATATATATATATATATATATATATATATACACACACACACACACACACACACACACACACACACACACACACACACACACACACACACACATATATATATATATATATATATATATATATATATATATATATATATATATATATGTTTACAGTTGGTTGAATCCCATGCTGCTGAACCTTCATGTGTGAGAGTCCCGGTTCAGCAAATGCACTGTGCATTCGCACATATGAGGTCGATCTTATAACTAGAAGTCACGGTGCAGAGTGGATCTGGAAATTTACCCTTTTCCACACTGTAATGCAATCTCAGAGTTGGAATATATAATTTGCAGGGGTTGTGGGAGGCACAGCCCCCCAACGGGGGTGCAGAGAGGCTTGTCCCCCTGCAAAAACATGTAGTTCAGTGTTGTGCTTCATACTGCTGACAACTATAACTTATGTTACTGGTCTGAAAGGTGTAGGGGAAACAGTATGTCACGTAATGCCAAATTCGAATAATTGGCATGATGTTCGACATACTGACATAGTCAGTGTTCCATGTTCGGTGTTATGGTTTGATGCAATGAATTTTTTTTGTTTTGTCCATCACAATTTTAACACACACACACACACACACACACACACACATATATATATATATATATATATATATATATATCTATATATATATATATATATATATATATATATATATATATATATATATATATATATATACACACACACACACACACACACACACACACACATACACTCACTTGTCTATCAGTATGTTGAATGGTAATTTGTTTGATAGTGTGTTCATGTAAGGACAAAAGGGCAAAATGACTTGGTTTCAAGTGCTTTTTTCACCAAATGCAGGAAGTTCTGGTATATGTGATTACAGTGAGTGGAACTACATTGGGACACTATGTGCAAGTGTTTGTGGGATACGGTTAGAGTAACGGCTGGGTCAGGGTATACATTTACTGTTCAGCATGTATGGTGATGTATGTGGTGTGTGATTCTAAGTGGCTTGTTTAGTGGTAGTTTGATAGAAAGAGTTTTTTGTAAGATGAGGGGTAGAACTGAGGTTAGGAGGCAGGGTTTGAGTTAGTGCACATTAATAAAGTTGTGAAGGAAGGCTTTGTGCACCAACTCTAACCCTATCCCCTAATCCAAACCCCACATCTTACCTTACAAAACCCTTTCCCTAAGACAGTCACTATTCAGGCAAATTTGGCCTGAAGTGATTATTAGTGTTGGGGTTAAGTTATCCGAAAAGAAAACTACTTGTTTTCCTTTTTCCTTTGTTTAGTAGTTGGTGATATTTTTGTTTGAGTAAATGTTCAAACTGCAAAGTACTGGCATTGATTTATTATGTATTTTCATATATATATATATATATATATATATATATATATATATATATATCTATATCTATATATATACACACACAAACACACACACACACACACATATATATATATATATATATATATATATATATATATATATGGGTCTACTTTTTTTGTTCAAAATTACATTATTTTGAACAAGAATAGTATGGCCCCACATCTGCGAAAGTGCACTGCAGTGAAAGTGCACTTTTGCGAAAACCGATTCACCGAAGCACAGTACAGTGGGGATAAGGAAATATATCCTTTTTCCCACTTTAGTGTGATCTCGGAGTTGGTATATTTAATTAGCAGTGGTGTGGGTGGCATAGCCCATCCACATGGGGGGTGCACTGGGGGCTTTTCCCCCGCAAAACAATGTTTTTTGTTTATTTTGTATTTAAGCCGATAAAATAAATACAAAATAAACATAAAACATTGTACCCCACACCCCCCGCTACTTAAATATACCAACCCTGAGATCGCACTGCAGTGGGGAAAAGGATATATTTCCTTATCTCCACTGTACCGTGCTTCGGTGAATCGCCTGTAGCGAAAGTGCACTTTTGTGGAAGTAGGGTCGTACTTTTGTTAGTCAAAGTAATGTAACTTCAACTAATAAAAGTAGACCTATATGTATGTCTGTGTATATACATATATATATATATATATATATATATATATATATATATATATATATATATATGTATACCTATATATTAATTTTAATTTTATTCATTTGTTAACAGGGAAAGGTTATTAAGTGCAAGTGCCTTTTTCATGGGTGATCAAGAACTCAAACTCAAACTATTGTCTGGTTAAGTGACTTGCCGAGAGTCAAACCACATGAGTGGACATTGAGGGACTCAAACTTCAGACTAGAAGATGAAGTTAATTATCAGCCCAGAATATTTATTCTTTTTGTTGCATTCCTAAACATTGCTACCAGAAACCTTAAGGACTTTCTCTGTGTTATCTCACATATATAAATTATCTGAATCCCCTATCCTTCTGTGTTCTCAACCTCTTCTTTTTTTAACATATTTATTAAAGCACATTTGAAATGACATAGGTACACAAACATTAATAGAAAAGAAAACAAACCATAGTGATCTTTTTCATTGTTTTCATTCAATACATGTTTTTTTTAATGACTATCATTTTGCCATTACATAAATTGCTCTATTCCTACCCTTAAACCTCCTTCTTCCTCCCGAACATTTTTCTGCATTTATTGTACCAACATTTTCCATTTATTTCTATGTAGTTTGATCCTTCCCTTTCCTAAAGATGCCGTTTTCATTTATTTTATCATATGTGCAGTATTCACTACTTCAGGTACAAAGGGTTTAGATTTTGATTTCCATTTTTAGTACTTGCTTTTTTGGCAGTCAGTACCATTAACTTTAATGGTACTTGCTTTTTTGGCAGTCAGTACCATTAAAGTTAATAAGGCTTTACTGTGTCTAGTCATTTCCAATTTTGTGTCCCGCCTCATACAAATCAGTTTCCTCAGTTGCTCCCCAACATTTCTGACAAAGTACTCTCTAGTGAATTTTTAATATCTGACAGCTCATTACACTCCCAAAAAACATGTTCCCAGTTGGGTCCATATGACATGGTCGACTTTTCATTTGGTCGACTGTTTATTTGGTCGACAGTTCATTTGATCGACAAGCATTTGCCCCCTACCCCAATGTTGTGCGACCCTGGAGTTGATATATATAGTTAGGGGGGGTGTGGGGGGCACATGCTTGTCGATCAAATGAACTGTCGACCAAATAAACAGTCGACCAAATGAAAAGTCGACCATGTCATATGGACCCTCCCAATTACACCTCCCTTCCCCATCACACTTCAGAATTTGCTGTCTACCAGAGGAAAATTTCTCTGAGGTCTGCATGGGATATAGAAAGACCTATGTAAGCATTTCCAAGAAGAATCCTAAACATTCTGAACTTTATTGCATACTTGGAAGCCATACAGATGACCTCCCATTATTCTTTTGAAATTGGCTTTCCATTCACTGTTCTCAGTGTTTTCTTACCTTCTGTGACTGATTCTTATAATTATTCTTCTGTATTTTATACGCTCTACTAATTATCTCTTTTTTAACAACAGCTTCTGTTCTAAGCTCAATTTGCATATTCTCAACATCTTGTCCTGGTGAGGTCCACACTGGGAACAAGCTGAGCAGAATGCATCCACTGTCACTCTCCATCTCGTCTGCTGAGACTCTCAGGCATTCCAGGCGGGTTGAGAAATATAAGTCCACTGTGTCCTCTCTTTCCTTTGTTTGTGTTGTGTCCTCCTCCTAGTAGGCTGTGGCTGCTGAATTAATTAATTAGTTAGCCAGGTGGATACCACAAGATGAGCAACCTACTTTATTGACTCCATTCATCACAGATGCACGATTGCATAATTGTCTGAAATGAAATTGTCAAAAATGTTGTATATTTATATATATGTTTTAAATGTTCTATCTCTTTAATATGTTAAATGCTGATTGGCTGTGTTGTTTTTAAATTCATATCAATTTGAGCTAGTAGGATGTGATGTCAAACACTGATGAAGGGTTTATGACCTGAAAGCTTTGTTGTTTTATTAAAACTTTTAAACATTGCTCAGTTCTTTTTGGCGTTTTTGTTATCAAAGCCTCAGAACAAGAACTGCTCATGATAGATAAAAATCATCTTATTATATAAATGTTTAGCTTCTTGATAAACAGCATGATAAACAGCACCGAGTGTTGGACAATTTGTTGAAAAATGTATTTACTGCATCTGCATTGGGCATATTAGCTACATATGGCAATATTCAATGGTATTTTGCTAAAATATTTTTTCTAGCATTCCTTGATACCAGTCAGAACACCTGGCATCTTATCAAAAGTACCCTGGCCCTGGGGTGTACACTGAACTAGTGTTGATAAAGCTGCTGTGATTATCTCTGTGACATTTCCACTAATTAGAACTAAAAATGATTTGGAGACCAAGAACAGCTTTCAAAACTTTCAAATCAGTTGCTGTCAATGAGACTCAACCATGATGGCATATAGCAATGGGGTGTTCAGAAGGATTTAAATGCACATCTGGTGCCGATGCATGGAAGAAGGTGAATGCTGCCATTAATCAGAGACTTAGACTTAAGAATATTGACAACAGTGTCCAGGCTGTTCATGTCAGAATGTTCAGTTTTCTGGTTAGTGAAGAATGGCAACAGCTTTGCTTATTTTTAGAAGATGGATTGTGGGAATTTGCAAAGATTTTAAAGCAAAACATCTCAAATGGGCATATTGGTATTCTGCTCAACCAGTTATTTATTTAATACTCTCTTTATCCTATTTGCTTGTTTATTTATTTATTTCATTTTATTTATCCCTTGTTGACTAGATTACTCTCACTAAGCTAGTGTCCTCTTTCCTGGGGAGATCTGAGGTGCTGATTATACTACTAAGGGAAATTTGGCCAGGGCATCAGGAAACTTCCCCTACTCTTATTGATGGGTGCCATGGGATCTTTTCCATCCACCTGAGCTATCACCAACTCAGGCAGATGGTATCTTGATTTAACGTCTCATCCAAAGGATTTAAGATCAAAAAGGAACTACACCTATTCCATCATGGGCAGAAGACAGAGAACAAATCCTGATTGGAATGCCAGTCATTTACATATTCAGCCAGACATAATGACAAAGCTATTACAGAAGTTATGATGTCAATTACCAATTGATTTAAAACAAGACGTGTTCAGAACTGCTGGGAAGTCAGGTGGCTTTTCTATTAATGAGACATCTTTGGCAATTTATCAGCACCTGTTGTTTGCATCTAGGTAACATAAAAAAGTATCTTTTCAGGAAAGATTTTTAGCCCCTGTGCATTTCTAATTCTTCTTTGTTGATTTATCTATATGGGTAAAATTAGGATTTTTCAACAACCCCAAAAAAATTTGATTCTCTGCTAGTGAAGGCTGAAATTTATAAAAAAAAAAGTCATATTCTTGTGAAATAGAAAAAGGATGATTGCTTTACAGTCTCTATAAATAGTATTACAGCTCTGTGTGTGTGGCTGATGAAGTTATCTAAGTTATCTGGTTGGCATAATTTAAAATTCACATTGTGTGTTAGTTTTTGGAGTAATACAAAACAGTGGGATTATTTAGCTCCAGGTGTTTTACCAGCATATACAAAATAAAGGAAAACTGTTAAACGATTACTGAGATTTGAATACATGGCTTTATTCGGATTTTGTTGCTTATTTTTTACCCTTAATGTCATGTATGATGTGATTAGCATGCAGGCAGAAGCAGCAGTAATGGTTGTAGCATTCAGACACCATTCACGGATGAGTATATCAGCGTTTATTCTGGAAAATTTAATAAAAGCCAATAAGTTTTGAACAGCTGTAGCATTCAGACACCATTCATGGATGAGTATATCAGCGTTTATTCTGGAAAATTTAATAAAAGCCAATAAGTTTTGAACAGCTGTAGCATTCAGACACCATTCATGGATGAGTATATCAGCGTTTATTCTGGAAAATTTAATAAAAGCCAATAAGTTTTGAACAGCTGTAGCATTCAGACACCATTCATGGATGAGTATATCAGCTTATTCTGGAAAATTTAATAAAAGCCAATAAGTTTTGAACAGCTGTAGCATTCAGACACCATTCATGGATGAGTATATCAGCGTTTATTCTGGAAAATTTAATAAAAGCCAATAAGTTTTGCTTTTGAATAGAAGTGATGTAGTTAATATGAAAGAAGGGATGAGAGGTCGTTCTGTCCTTAAGATGCAACTCCAGCCAGAGAGATTCTACTATCCATTTTGAACCAGATGTTGATATTTTCTGAATGTTGGTACAACTCTCGGTTTCCCAAATGGCACTCAATCATTCACAGTCCTGCTCATCTTATCTTGGATGTCAGAAGGAAACTGTTTATCTAATTAGTCTGTTCAGCATTTTCAGCTAACACCCTGTAGCTTTTGAATTCCATTGCCTCACCTTTCTCTTCTAGACATTGTTTGCTGTTTTAAATACAATTTAAATACAATTATTACTTTCTTTCTTGCTGGTAACCCATTCCAACTACCTACCACATTTTCTATACATTCATACTTCCTTAAGTCAAGAATGAAACTAGTTATTTGTATTTGTAGTTAGCAACCGCACCTGTCCCCTGCCCTTCAGCTCTGCATCCAAACAGCCTTTTATTCCTAACTATGTGAATTGTGAACTCAGGTAATGTTTTCCAGTTTCTTCTGTCATTTTGCAAGTACAGTCTGAGCTTCACTGTTTTTCGTGAAATTTCTTCCCTCCATCCCATTCATCACTTTTGCTGCCTACCCCTGAATGTTTTCTAATACTGTCATATTCTTATCTCCATGTGACCTGCAGAACTACATATTTTAATCTAACTGTGGTCTTTCAAGGGTTACATACAATAGTATGATGACCTCCCTGTCTAGGGAGAAATGCCACGTAAAGCTACATTCTAGCATCCCATTTTGTTTTCTGCTACTTTTTTACTTTGTAGCGAGTGATTGATGCTGTTATTACTACTCCTACTTCTTTTTCTTGATCACTCACATCAAGGGCTATGTCCTCTACCCTATACTTTTGTTATAGAGTATTGTACCCAAAGTGCAGCATTCACATTGTATATTTATCTGCACTTAGACAGAGTACCACCATTCTGCAAAGTCATTTTCACATCCTTTGCCAGGCTTTGCTGTCATAAACAGAGGTTGAACCGATTTTGCTGCCTGTTGCTATGTTTGCAACAAAATATGTTAAAGAAATAGAAGTTATGTTCTTACCATAACGTTCCATGTTAGTTGTCTTCTTCTCGCCTTCTTCTTGCTGGATGGGTTCGGAGCCGACCTCGGCCCACTGCCACTCTAAAAGCTCGAGAGTTGGTTCCACCGGCTCGAGGCTCCCCTTATATCCCACAATGCTAGGCGAGAGTTACCTCAGATCTCGTTTGTAAGCTAACCCCAGCTTATAATAGTAACAGAATAACTCTAACAGAGTCCACCTCTAACAACAGGAAGAAAGAAGGGTGACCTACATCCTGATCCAGGAAATATGCACAACAGCATATGCCTAAGAAAGTGGTGGTAGAAAGAGAGGTCACAATCACAACTCCTCTAGGTCTGTCCAGGCCAGGGGGAAGGAGGGTGGGAAGAAGAAGGCGAGAAGAAGACAACTAACATGGAACGTTATGGTAAGAACATAACTTCTATATGTTAAGTTGTCTATCTCGCCTTCATTCTTGCTGGATGGGACCGCGTCCCTAGCACTTTGTCCCGGTGGCCTAACGGAACAGACTCCTGAGAACAGTGGAACCAAAGTTAGCTCTATGCCTAGAAGCTAAGTCCAACTTATAATGAGAAATGAAAGTGTGAGGAGTAGCCCAAGTAGCCGCTGCACAAATGGTGTCAATAGGCAGTCTGTCTTGAAGGCTAAAGAAGTAGCCAAAGCTCTGGTGGAATGGGCCTTAGGTTTATTAGGCAGTTTTGGTGTCTAATTTCATATACAAGGGAAATCAAAGATGTTAGCCATCTGGATAATGATACCTTTGAAACTGAAAGTCCCTTTCTGCTTTCCGCATAGGAGACAAACAGCTGATCAGATTTTCTGAATTGTTTTGTTCTATCCAAGTAGTACCTCAATTGACGATGAACATCCAGGCAGTGTAATTTTTGTTCAGACCTATTGGAATATTCTGGAAAAAGACCGGGAGGTCAATGCTTTGATTTAGATTTGACGCCGAGACCACCTTAGGCAAAAAGGACGGGTTAGTTCATAAGGATACTCTGTCCTTATGAAACAATAGATAAGGAGGTCGACAGCTGAGTGCTTGAAGCTCTGAAACTCTTCTAGCTGAAGTAATAGCCACCAGAAAGAGAGTCTTCCATGATAGTAGTTTTAAAGAACAGGATGCTGCAGGTTCGAAAGGGGTAGAATCAAAGAAGTAAGAACTAAATTTAGGTCCCAAGGAGAAGGAGGATTTCTTATAGGAGGTCTGAGCAGAAAAACTCCTTTCAAAAATGCTTTGCAAAGCTTGTGGGACATTAAGGCAGATTCAGAAATACCCACATGAAAGTTAGAAATAGCTGCCAATTGAACTTTAAGAGTAGAGGGAGATGAACCTGCATGGAAGAGTTCAGCTAGAAAATCAAGGACTATTTGGATGGAAGCAGTGAAAGGATCTATGTCCCTTCCTTGAGCCCAATATGTGAAGCGTTTCCACTTACTCAAATAAATCTTCCGAGTGGAAGATTTATGGGAAGCTATCAATATATCTCGAACAGAGTGAGATAATTGAGGAAGCCTGGCTAAGGTTGGAACTGGAGGAACCAAGCAGTGAGGTTCAGAGAGGGAGGGAGCGATGTAACTGACCCGACTGATGGATCAACAGAACGGGAACAAGGACCAGATGCCACGGACGCCCCAATAGAAATTGATGTAGAAAGGGGAACCACACCTGTCGAGGCCAGTAAGGAGCAATGAGGATCAATGAGGCCTTCTGAGCGATAGCTTTCTGTATCACTTGAGAGATTAGTGGGAAGGAGGTAAAAGCATACAGAAGTCCCCTGGGCCAAACTTGGACTAGAGCGTCTCTGCTGGGTTGGCCTGGTAAAGGGAATAGAGTGAAATATTCTCTGCACTTGCTGTTTTGGGGAGTAGCAAAAAGATCGCAGCAAGGCTGACCCCACTTGAGAAAAATTTCTCTCACAACAGAATCTTTCAGAGACCACTCGTGAGGCATGAGGATAGCTCTGCTCAACTTGTCCGCAATTTGATTGGACTTCCCGGGGATGTGCGTTGCTATCAGAAACCGCTGAGAAGAAATCGCCCATTGCCACACTCTGAGTGCTTCTCGACACAGGGGGTATGATCTGGTTCCGCCTTGTTTGTTGATGTACCACACTACAGACATATTGTCTGTCTGGATTGCAATCGTTCCCAAGGGAAGAGAGTCTTGAAGGGCTTGCAATGCTAAAAGCACTGCTCTCATCTCCAGAACATTTATGTGCAAGTGGCATTCGCCTGGTTGCCATGTGCCCTGGACCGTCCTGCCCTGATAATGCCCCCACCCGATCAGGGAGGCATCCGTTGTCAGAGTAGCAACCGGGGTGGAACAAAGGGTCTTCCCAGCAAGAGCTGAGGGAAGATATCCACCACATGAGATGATTTTTGCACGCCATGTGATCATAATGGTGTGAGACATTGGAAGTTGCTGGTATGACCATTGAGTAAAGAGCATCCATTGAAGGATCCGCATGTGGAATCTGGCTAATGGAAGCAGAGGTATGGCCGCAGCCATAATTCCCAACACTTTCAGAACTAACCTGGCTTTGATTCTGTTGTTGTTGAAAAGGAGTGAGACCAGTCTGTGTATGTCTGTTATTCTCTGATCTGTTAGCCTCGCAGACATGTCTACTGTGTCTAGATTTGCGCCTATGTAGGTAATAGTACGACAAGGCGACAAAACAGACTTTTCGCAATTTATTGAAATGCCTAACTTTGACAAATGCGAAAAGTGTAATCCCTGGCCATCAGAAGGAGATGCTTGGTGGGAGCTGTGAGGAGCCAGTCGTCCAAATATGGAAACACCTGGAATCCTTGTCGCCTCAGGTGAGAAGCTACCACTGCCATGCATTTGGTAAACACCGGGGCAGTGGTGAGACCAAAGGGCAGGGCCCTGAACTGAAAATGACTGGTTCCCAGCCTGAAGCGGAGGAATCTTCTGGAGCGCCTGTTCATTTTATGTGATAGTACGCATCCTGAAGGTCTATAGAGCACATCCAGTTTCCTTTGCCCAAAAGGGGAAGGATGGATTGCAGCGTGACCATCCGAAATCTTGTTTTCTTGACTGATCTGTTCAAGATACTGAGATCCAAAATTGGTCTCCAGTCCCCTGTTTTCTTTGGAACTAAAAAGAACCTTGAGTAAATTCCGGATCCTTGCTGGTCTGCTGGAACTGGCTGAATTGCTCTTTTTGCAAGCAGTTTTGAAATCTCCAAAACCGCTAGATCCCTTTGAGCGGGTGGAACATCTGGAAGGGATTTTTTTGATTGGTTTGGGATACGAAGAAAGGGGATAGAATAGCCTTCGGAAATGATGGACTGTACCCATTTGTCTTGAGTCAGGGATAGCCAGGCTTCTGGGTACAGTGACAATCTTCCCCCGACTGCCTCCGAAGGTGGGCAGTCGGGCAACACCTCAGGGATGCTGAAAGGGCTTGTCAGAGAAAGCTTCCCGATTGCCCTGGTTTTGCGGACCCCCCCTGCCCCTAGGGCTTACGCCTACCATTGTTATTCCCGCCTCTGCCTCTGGTGGGGAAACGACTCTGTGCGTCAGGCGAAGTCCCTTGAGATTGTTTACGGAACCACATCTTTCCACCTTTCTGGCCTTTGGGGTAAGGCCTAGAAGGAGTAGAAAAACGGACTCCGACAGCAGAAAGGGTCTTGCCATCAGTTTCGCACCTAGTCAGGGTTTCTTTCACTTGAGGACCAAAAAGAGATGATCCATCAAACGGGGAGTTAGTGAAAGACGTCTTGAAGGGGTCCGCAAAATTGCATAGCCGCATCCAGGCATGCCTACGTAAGGCCACACCTGTCCCTGCGGCCCTACTCGCTCCATCAGCCGCATAAGAAAGGAGGCGCATGGAGGAGTTGGTTATGGAGTTAAGGGTAGCCAGCTGCGTGTTCATCTTATCTTGAAAACCTGCAGCTGTAGGGTCCTTTAACATTTCACTCGCTTCCTTGATCAAGTCCCTTTGAAGACGAGTAAAATGGCATAGGTAGTTCAGCGAACGCATGGTAAATGTTGCTGATGAGAACATCCGCTTCCCGTATCTGTCCATGGACCTAGATTCCTTGTTAGGTGGATGGACAGGTACTGAAGGATCAGCTAGCTCCTTCTTAGTGGCAGCAGCTACCACCATAGCATCCACAGAGACTCCTTTCGTCAAGAACTGTTTGTCTGCTGGTGCCGTTATAAACTTGGAGGGTCTCCTGGGAGTGGGGTCCACTGAATCAGGAGCCGTCCATGCCTTCTTAGCAACCACCTGCATGAGGGGGTCAAAGGGGGGAGACACCCATGAGGTGGAAGGGCGAGAGCCAAACGCCTCAAGATACACAGATTCATCCATCGTAGGGTTGAGGACTGGCCAATTTCCCCTCTGCTTCAGGATCTTTAGAATGTCTGCAAATGAGACATCTTCAGAAGGGGAACGGGGGGAACCCTCAGAATCATCTAAATCTGTGTCAGACGTGATGGACTCAGGTGAGTCAATGTGTTTCCTCTTACACTTCCTCTTCCGAGGGGGCTCTTCTGCCAAATCAGGAGAGGCCTCGGAAGAGGATGAAATCCCCACAGGGGGTTCCTGAGGAGCTGGCTCTCTGCGGTCCGGGATGAGGGAGTGAGTCGACTTGAACTGAGGCACCGTAGAGGGAGGGGCGGACGGAGCCGACTGTGGAGTAGAGCCAGGCTCTAACACACTCCGCATGACCTCGAATGCACCCCTGTCAGGCAAAGCCAGAGGTCCCCGCTCCGAGAAGCTAAGAACCCCCCTCGGCACCAACAGTGATGGCTCTGAGGCCGATGTCGGAGCCGAACTCACCAACGCCGAAGCTCCGAGAGGAAGAGCGGGGTCGGACAAGGGTCCGATGCCACTCACCCCCTCGGAGCCGACGAGGGAAGTCCGGCGCCGAGATTCTTCCAAGGAAGAAATCGGAGCCGACGACGGAGCCGAAGACAATTGTATTGGCTCCGACGCTACCACAGTCTCGGTTCCGACGCGACCCGGCTCCGAGCTCAAGAGAGTCGAAGGAGGAATATAATGATGGACCGGGGCAGGCATCGACTGATGAGTCGGGCTCTGAAGCATCTGGGCCAGTGCCTCGGACTTAAGAAGTCGACTCACTACCCTCTGAAGGTCATGATCCGACAGCCTCGATGACCTAGAGGAGTGAGATCTTTGGCCCCGTTCAGACAGCAGGGGAGATCCTGGAGCCGAGTGAACGGAGCCAAGGGATGGTGACCTGGACCTCTTCCTAGTTGTCGGCTCCGAAGGTCTGGTCGGAGCCGACACGGGAATTTCTAATACCTCGGCTCCAGCCGGAGCCGAGGGAACCACAGAAACTGTGGACTGAGACTCATCGGCTCCAGCCGGAGCCAATGTAGGCAGAGGCTTAGAAACCTTAGGTCTCGGCTCAGTTGTCGGAGCCGAAGACCTAGATGCCTTAGAGGGCTTCCCTGTAGATACAGAAAGGGAATCCTCTGGCTTGAGTAAGCCCCTTAAAATTAATTTATTTTTTCTTTCCTGCAGGACCCTGGGGCTGAAGCCATGGCACACAGCACAGGAGTCCTGCAGGTGCAAAGGTCCCAGACAGTAGACACAAGAAGTGTGAGCGTCTGTCAGAGACATTTTCTGACAGCACGCATCACACTTCTTGAATCCGGAGACCTTTGCTTCCTTAGACATTTCAAAAGGTGTAATCACACACACAGTCACAAACACACTAATTACACCCTGTCTAGTTTAAATTATAATAAACCACTAACTAGGTTTTAAAAATAAGAAAAATAACACACACACTCCACTAGGGAAGGAAAAGAGGCCTGTAGGCCCAAGGGAAGAACTTAAAGTTCTTGAGGGAAAAAAACAGGAATTTTTTAAAAAGGGGATAAGAATTCCTCTAAACTAAGGGAAATAAGTAAAAATATTAAAATTAAAGGGGTTTAAATAGACTAATTTCACAAGAAAAGTCACTTACCAAGAACCGGTAGAAAACCAACACCTCGATAGCTGTAGCGGCAAACGAGATCTGAGGTAACTCTCGCCTAGCATTGTGAGATATAAGGGGAGCCTCGAGCCGGTGGAACCAACTCTCGAGCTTTTAGAGTGGCCGAGTCGGAGCCGAGGTCGGCTCCGAACCCATCCAGCAAGAATGAAGGCGAGATAGACAACTTAACATCCTTGGTTTCAGCACTGACCCCCTGCAGCAAATCATGGGTTACACCCTTCTCTCTGCAGATAAAGTTCCCCTCACTGCTACTTTCTGCATTCACCTTCATGTGACATTTGCACCTGTTTTACTGATCTCTTGTTCACACTTGGCTTCTTGAGCTTGCTCAGTATCCTTCTGAATTGTACTGACTATTGACTTTGCTGAAGTCAAGGTAAATCACAGAAACCACATTGCCCTTATCCAGTTCTACAGTATATCAGTCACAGAACTGGATTAAACCCAGATAACAGAAGCTTTTGGCTATGACATCATGTTTGATTGGGCAGTACAGTGGCTCAGTGGTTAAGATTTCTGCCTCAAAGCACCTGGTCTGGGGTTCACTACTGGTGTTCTATCAGTGTCTCTGTACAGATTGTAGGTTCTCCCCTTGACTCCATATATTTTTTCCAAGTACTCCGATTTCCACTCATTTTTTTTCCAAAAACATGCAGGTTGGGTGTCTACTGTACACTATCATTCTATGTTCTCTTTACTTTTGCCATAGTGGGTATATGTCAAGAGTGAAAAGTTATAAAGACCAGTTTACTTACTAATTTAATAGGTTAGATTAAAGAATACTTTTATTAGTTTCCTACTGTCTGTTGCCCTTCAGGCATGCCACCAGCCTCTCCCTCTGCATCTTGTATATTACCTTTTCTACTGCTAACATCAAAGTGACTGGCCTGTAGTGTCCTGCATCATTCTTGCCCCCTCTTGTGTACACTGGCAGCACTGCAGCCTTTGTTCTGTCCTCTGGGATTGCTCAATGACCTGTTGAATGCTTCTTTTGGATGATTTGTTAGAATTAACACCAGACATTTAGGCATTTTGGGGACACACTATCTAGTCCTTGTGTCTTATCTTATTTTAGCCTGGCTAGTTTCTTTTCCACCTCTAAGCTTTAGTCTTACCAGGCCATTCCCAGACCATTAGCTTTGTCCATTTTTTCTATTATGAAGACAAAATGCCAAGAAGTCACAGAGGACCTGCTGTTCTCTTTCTGTTATATCCTTCCCATCCTTTGTTAAGTCAATCAATTTTATTAATCCTTTTTTTCCTTTTTGCTGTTTACCTAAAACCCATTTCTTATTTCTAATCAAGTCTGTTAACTGCCATTACATCTTTGTTTTCCCATTCCTGAATTCCCTTTTATGTTTTATTAACTTTTTCATACTGCAGCTATTTTAATTCCCTTGTTTCTCCCTCCTGAATGCCCTTTCATTCTATAATCAGTTCCTTTAATTTGTGTCTGTAGATGCATCAGATTCATTCTTTACTTGCAGTTAATTGGTTATTTTCTAGCCTTTTCATCATTGTTCTCCAGTAATATTTCTAATTATCCTCAGTCTTCCTAACAGAATGTGATACCCATAATTTTGAGATCTATAACTCCAAAAAATAAATGATACTTTTAAAGAAATACAGCAAAGCATTATATGTACCTGCACCCCATACCTCTGTTACTTAAATATACTAGTTCCAAGATCACTGTATCTTGGTTTAGGGGGAATACCCCAAAAGTGCCACATCCTTGGACTACAGTACCCCTATTTGCATATACAGTCACTGTTCTGAACTTCACAATATCAGTACTCAGTGCAGGGGCAGGATTCTTCTTGCCTTTGCATGATACTTACACCACCTATCCTGGTAGGCCAATAAATGAAACTTCCAATCCAGTTTGCCCTTATTGAATATTGTAAATAAGGGAGCATGCTGTGAAAGCAAAGCCAATTGCAATGAGCACTTTGATAATGAAGTAAAACAATCAAAAATGCTGAGAAGTCATTCTTTATTCAAGAGCAGATGTGTCTGTTCTGCTTTGAATGAATGGTGCTACTAATGAATTGCACTGTTTGTAAAATTATTTAACTTTCATTAAGTTCGAAAGGTGTAAAACATCCATATAACAAAATAATCCTGATGCATATATTACCATAGACTAGCACTCTGTGGTCACACTAAAAGCCAGATACAGCCAATATGAGCTTTGCTGTAAAGTCAAAATGAGAACTAGTCTATGTAAATATTGCAGAGAGATGGAAAACAGTGGCTCCAAATAGCAGTTGTTTAAATATAACTCTAATTGAAAAAGCAGATAAAATTAGGAGCACCAAATAATCAGCAAATTAGCCCCTGGCAAATGCAACAAACGCAAGCAATCGTTGTCACATTTTTAAGTTTGTAGTAGTAATGCAAGTCAGCCATTCATTGAATCAGTTACTCTACAGTTAGTGCTAAGACAACTAGGAACCCTTCTCTATTGCAAGTTAAAATCAGAGTGGCTATCACAACAGCAAAGGCCTCCACCCAGAATGAGCCAGGCTCAAAGAAGACAAGACACTAGGACCAGATGGCCTCTCTCCAAAAATGCTTAAAAATTGAATTTAAAAATGGAATATGAGTACTTAGACAACATAAGATCCAGAGTAAGCTCCGAACCTGAACTCAGGAGCTGTGCACACCACAATCTGTCCCAAGTAATCAAGAAGGCAGGCTCAGATGCAGGATGACTTAGATAAGATGAATTAATGTCATGGATCCCAGTGAAAATAAGTGTTGTTTATGGCAAAGGAACTCATAATAAGAATTGCAAGTTGTTCAAAAGTTATAAACTTTTGAAGGAGTCAGAGCCTTACTGGACAAAACTATACTTTGAGTTTGTAACAAAATACGATGTTGTAATGGTAGACATGTAATATCTGAAGAAGTCACACACCTATCAAAGTGCATCAGAGATGTGCCATATGATCCATCCACGCACACACTTCCTCTTTAGTCGGATTAATTCTACATTATGAGTATCTGTCTAACCTCTTCCTCTTATATCTCTGAATGGAATAACTTTCTTAACTGCTGTATTGAAAAAAACAGCCAGAGAAGATGACATTCCCCTGTATTATATCTGTGGAATGTCAAGAGTTCAACCCTTTCAGCCTACAAGCAAACTACACTCTACAGGTCTATCCTGTTGTTTTAAGGTATAATTTTTATAAGGGTTGATTAATGGGCACTTACTTGAGATGAAGAAATGTAAAGTATGTCTTGCAATTTTGATATGCTACATTAAGGTGCTGTATATGATGAAGGAATAACTTGATTTTTTATGGTTTTAGATCATACTTCACTTTAATGTTAATAGCGATAGAACATGTTATATTGTATTTTGATTTTCTAGCTTTTATAAGGCCCAGATTTTGGTTGAAAATCATCCATTTCTGACCAGCCTACCCATTTGCTTAACAGACAAGCAAACTTTATTATGAAGGTGCATTCCATAGCCTTGCCAGCCTTGTTTGATCTGGAAGAAAGTAAAGTTTTTTACCCAGGACAGGTCAACCAAACAGTTGTGAAGAAGGGCTTTCTAATTAGAAAATCCTATCAAAAATCTAACAACAACCATGCTTGTGGATGATCACTTCCACCTTTTTAGCCAGTCTGTTCTGTGATCCTTTAAATTTTTCATCACATCTTCCAAAAGAAGTTTGGAATTCAAAAATCATATGTCCACAGTTTTAGGTATTCCACATAGACAGGGCCTCCCTGAAGGCCAATCCTCTCTTCAACCTAAGGGCGGGCTCTGAGGCTTCTTTAAAACAATCTTGTCACATTCTGTTTTTCCTCCTGGAGGTTCAGAATCAAGGTTCCATTCTCTGTCTTATAAGGTTCCAATCCTTCTTGCTCCCCCTCTCTCTTTTTAAGGTTCCTTTTTTTATCTCTCTCTCCTTTTAAGGTTCCATTCTCTCTCTCTCTCTCTCTCTCTCTCTCTCTCTCTCTTTCTTTTTTAGGTTCCATGCTCTCTCTTTCTTTTTCTTTTTAAGGTTCCATTCTCTCTCTCTCTTTTTCTTTTTAAGGTTCCATTCGCTCTCTCTTTTTAAGGTTCGATTTTCTCTCTCTCTCTCTCTTTCTTTTTAAGGTTCCATGCTCTCTCTTTCTTTTTCTTTTTAAGGTTCCATTCCCTCTCTCTCTCTTTCTTTTTAAGGTTCCATGCTCTCTCTTTCTTTTTCTTTTTAAGGTTCCATTCTCTCTCTCTCTCTCTCTTTTTAAGGTTCCATGTTCTCTCTCTCTCTTTCTTTTTAAGGTTCCATGCTCTCTCTCTTTCTTTTTAAGGTTCCATGCTCTCTCTTTCTTTTTCTTTTTAAGGTTCCAGTCTCTCTCTCTCTCTTTTTAAGGTTCCATTCTCTCTCTCTCTCTTTTTCTTTTTAAGGTTCCATTCTCTCTCTCTCTTTCTTTTTAAGGTTCCATTCTCTCTCTCTCTTTTTCTTTTTAAGGTTCCATTCTCTCTCTCTCTCTTTTTCTTTTTAAGGTTCCACTCTCTCTCTCTCTCTCGCTCTTTTTAAGGTTCTGTTCTCTCTCTGTCTCTTTAAGTTTCCATTCTCTCTCATTCTCTTTTTAAGGTTTTATTCTCTTGATATACACAGGCAGCTGTAGGTTGCCCTAATGAATCTGAGGAATAGCTACAAAAACAGCCCTGTTGCTTCTCACTGTTATGTCATATCATGTAGTAAAGCCAGTAACCAAATGCGCCATAGTTAAATGATTGATTATATTATCTCCTGCCACAGGTAGCCTGGCAGACTTTCTGATGTTGTGAAAAGAAAGTGGGTATCTGTATTATGGATTCAAGAAAATATCGGTGGTAGACATTTACACTACAGTTGCATTCATCAGTAAAACTTTAGCAAGCACTACTACATAGTTTTCAGTTTTAAAAGCAAAACATACTACTCCTCAAAAACATCCTACCTTTAGTGTTTCTTTCTTTGTTTGCCTTGTTGCCACAATGTGTTTATAGTGAACTATTTTGGAAGCTGTCTCATTGGGTAGACTTACTTCAGAGTACCTCTTGAAATAAGATTGTACAGATAAGCACACAGTCACAATATCTTGAGATCTTCAAGAGCGACTCCTGAAATGTGGGACTCATATTAACTCCTATTGCATTCTACTTTGGGATCAGATTTACTTTTCAGGACTATTTACTTACGTAAACAAACAGTAAGACAATTTAGTTAAGATGATGCCATAATAAAGTTTCTTACTGAAGTTGGATTTCATTACAAGAAAGTTGTGGTTTGATCTGGGGGTAAGAAATGGTGGTTGTAGTTGTGAGCAGGTTCTTTAATCCCATATTTAGTGGGTGTTGCCTGAGTGCTGAGAATTCATTCACAAAACAAAGGAGATGTCACTGGCTAAACATTTAGTCTAAGTATTCTGCACATAGTATGCTGAATTTGTTTTTTTTTTTTTTTTAATTCCAGTATTGTAAATCAAGGCAGGTAAATTAAGCCAATGAAAAAAACTGAAAAAAAGAAATGTATGAAAGAAATTCTAGTTAAGTAAGATGGTGGATTAAGATTAAGAAAAGAGAGAAAGGGTTACAGGTCATAAATACATCTATATTTCAGGGTTTTCAGTCGGTATCAATATGATCCAAAATCCTTTCTTGCTGTGGTGACCTACATTGTGGGCAGCCCTGAGGTTCAGCATTGTACTTGAATATATTTCGTAAGAAATTTTGTGGGTACTAGGTACAGATCCAACAGACCATACTGTTGCAGTAGATATCTTTTGCTGCTATAGCTAAACTGAAACTTTAAGCTGTATTTTCTGTATAGCTCTGAAAGAGTCTGCCATAGCCATACTTTGAGCCATGTCTCTAGAGTAATGTCGACTCCATGCAGCGATTTATTGGATGTGGGGGCTGCTTTGTTATGCCACAATAGCATCTTGAATTGGTTAATTCGTTGTTGGTGAGGACTTCACCCAGAGCCCTCTTTCAGCATTACTAATCATTACTTAGTGGAACTGGAGGAGCTTGCAGATAGATGGTGCTGAATTCTCCCATCAAGTTTCTGAATCTGGTTCTTTCCTCAATAAATATAGGATTTGCCTATTTTTTTCTAGGCTGATCTGAAAGTGTACACTAAGTGAATCTTTTAGCATCCTAAAGCAAAAAATAAATAAATAAAATACAATAATAATACTAATAATGTAGACACTGAAATATGGGGGTCCTTAAATCTTTGTTCTAAGAGCTTAGCTTTTTCCGTCTTCAACTGCCTTGATACATAGATTCAGAGTATATTATTATTTTATATTTGCTCATTATAGCATTTACTGTCTGTTTTTCCTCTGTTTTCTGCAAAAAAGAAAAAAAAAAAAAATCTTGTTTTCCCGCCTTACTGAACTAGAATAGTCCAGTCTTCAGAGTTTGCTGATCTCTGGGCTTTGTCTTGGTTCCTGTGCTATTCCATATCCTTATTTGGATAAAAGGAAGCATCTTTGTTCACCAGTGGGAGTGGGGAGCACTGAGCAGCCTATTTGTCCCTAGAGGAGTGGTTCCAGCCAGAAACTTGTAGTCTATTGGCCATTTTGGGTCAATTCCTAGCTCTTTTCAGCCCCCTGTAATAAAGCCCGCTTTAGCGCACTTTTTCGCTTGTATTCAACTCAGCACAGCTCCTCGTAGTGTCCTGCAGAGTTCTACAAGCAGCAGAGAGCAAAAGAGTGACTTTTTCCTGATTTAAGTATTTTTTCTGGCTTTTTGATTATTTACTGCTTAGCGACTGCATTTTCGCCTGTTTATACAGCTCTGCATTCTATTTAAACTGTTTTTGTGTTGATTAACTGTTTTGCACTTTTTAAGTTATTTGTTGCTTAATTTTACCTGTAGGCTAACACACTCAAGTGCGCTAGCCGCTTAAAAGCATTTATAGCATTTACTGTCTGTTTTTCCTCTGTTTTCTGCAAAAAAAAAAAAAAAAAAATCTTGTTTTCCCGCCTTACTGAACTAGAATAGTCCAGTCTTCAGAATTTGCTGATCTCTGGGCTTTGTCTTGGTTCCTGTGCTATTCCATATCCTTATTTGGATAAAAGGCGTCTTTGTTCACCAGTGGGAGTGGGGAGCACTGAGCAGCCTATTTGTCCCTAGAGGAGTGGTTCCAGCCAGAAACTTGTAGTCTATTGGCCATTTTGGGTCAATTCCTAGCTCTTTACAGCCCCTTGTAATAAAGCCCGCTTTTTCGCTTGTATTCAACTCGGCACTGCTCCTCGTGGTGTCCTGCAGAGTTCTACAAGCAGCAGAGAGCAAAAGAGTGACTTTTTCCTGATTTAAGTATTTTTTTCTGGCTTTTTGATTATTTACTGCTTAGCGACTGCATTTTCGCCTGTTTATACAGCTCTGCATTCTATTTAAACTGTTTTTGTGTTGATTAACTGTTTTGCACTTTTAAAAAGTTATTTGTTGCTTAATTTTACCTGTAGGCTAACACACTCAAGTGTGCTAGCCGTTTAAAAGCATTTATAGCATTTACTGTCTGTTTTTCCTCTGTTTTCTGCAAAAAAGAAAAAAACAAAAAAAAAATCTTGTTTTCCTGCCTTACTGAACTAGAATAGTCCAGTCTTCAGAATTTGCTGATCTCTGGGCTTTGTCTTGGTTCCTGTGCTATTCCATATCCTTATTTGGATAAAAGGAAGCATCTTTGTTCACCAGTGGGAGTGGGGAGCACTGAGCAGCCTATTTGTCCCTAGAGGAGTGGTTTCAGCTAGAAACTTGTAGTCTATTGGCCATTCTGGGTCAATTCCTAGCTCTTTTCAGCCCCCTATAATAAAGTCCGCTTTAGCGCGCTTTTTCGCTTGTATTCAACTCAGCACAGCTCCTCGTAGTGTCCTGCAGAGTTCTACAAGCAGCAGAGAGCAAAAGAGTGACTTTTTCCTGATTTAAGTATTTTTTTTCTGGCTTTTTGATTATTTACTGCTTAGCGACTGCATTTTCGCCTGTTTATACAGCTCTGCATTCTATTTAAACTGTTTTTGTGTTGATTAACTGTTTTGCACTTTTAAAAAAGTTATTTCTTGCTTAATTTTACCTGTAGGCTAACAAACTCAAGTGCGCTAGCCGTTTAAAAGCATTTATAGCATTTACTGTCTGTTTTTCCTCTGTTTTCTGCAAAAAAAAAAAAAAAATCTTGTTTTCCCGCCTTACTGAACTAGAATAGTCCAGTCTTTAGAGTTTGCTGATCTCTGGGCTTTGGCTTGGTTCCTGTGCTATTCCGTATCCTTATTTGGATAAAGGGAAGCTTCTTTGTTCACCAGTGGGAGTGGGGAGCACTGAGCAGCCTATTTGTCCCTAGAGCAGTGGTTCCAGCCAGAAACTTGTAGTCTATTGGCCATTTTGGGTCAATTCCTAGCTCTTTTCAACCCCCTGCTATAAAGCCCGCTTTAGCGCGCTTTTGCATGATTTAGCGCGGAGTTGCCCATAGAGCACCATCGGGCAGCGCCAGTTAAACAAGGTTAAACTATTTCTGGCTCCGTAAAGTCTGCTCTTCAATTTTTCCCTTAGAACTTCTCTACTTGCAATCTAAACAGTCTATTCTCTATCTCAAAAGCTCAGCACTTACACCTAAAGCATTTTTATATAGGTAAAGTACTTATATACTAAACAAAGTACTACATTAGCCTAGAATCCCCTTGAGTACCCATTTCCCTATAGGTCCCTTCTGACTCAGTTACACAGCAAACTTTTTCACTTCTTCTAGCATGTCGAAGAGTCAGTTGCTAGTGTCCTCTCCTGTTCAGCTGGTGAATCTGGGCATCTTGAGGCAATGTTACAATTGCCTCATGTACACAGACAACCCACTCCTTCTCCCACAAAACACAAATACATGTGAGAGATGCAACTATATAGCCAAACTGGAGGCTGAGCTCTCTCAACTCAGGACTGGCAAGACCAGACAGGAGGAGAAGGAAACCACGCACACCACAAACCCAGTTTCACATAGAACTATCACAACTGGAAAACAAACACATAAACACACAAAGACATACTCGGAGGCACTGATCAAAAATCTACCAAAACTACAGAGGCCTCCAAAGCAGACACCCAAGCAACTGCCACCTCAAGACATAAGACATGCAACACATAGTTCTCAAAGTCAGTGTGCTAAACAGTCACAGCCCTTAAGGCCAAACACAATGCCAGACACACTTGTTATAGGTGACTCCATAGTCAGACACACTGACGTCCCACTCACCAGACTGAACAAGGAAAATATCACAGTAAGCTGCCTGTCAGGCCCTAGAATCCACCACATAACACAAGCACTCAGGTCACTCCACAGCAAGTACAAGTATGACTCAGTCATTGTCCATGCCGGTGTGAACGACCTGAGACGTACCTCCCTGGACTACACGAAAAGAGACATAGAGGAGCTCTCAGATTATGTAGCCCAGGCCGGTAAGACCCTGACCCTGAGCAGTATCCTACCCTCACCAAGAATGATGCCACAATACAGAGACAAAATGATCAGCTTTAATAATTGGCTTAATTACTGGTGTCATTCTAAGGGGATCCAATGTCTGTCTGCCTGGGATGACATGCTTGACAAGCCACGCTGCTTCACAAGGGACGGCTTGCACCTGTCACCCCTGGGCTTCCGGATATTGGCAAAGGCTCTTGCCACCCCCATAGTGCCTTTTTAGGCAAGGCTCAAATGATAAACCTACCGCCCTAGAAAACAAAAATGGAGAAAAACTAAGGGTAATACTGCTCAATGCCAGAAGTGTAAACCTCAAGATGCACGCCCTCGAAGCCCTCCTCAGTATGGAGAACATCGATATCTGTGCTGTGACTGAAACCTGGTTCAAGGCTCCTGAGAGCACCCCAGCACTATCAGGTTATACCTCATATCATGCGTTCCAGCCCCAAAATCCAGACCGAACCACAAAAGGAGGGGGAGTATCCATATTCATAAAGGATACCCACACCTCCAGGTTAGTGGCAACGCACGAAGCATCGGAGACCATCCAGGTGCAATTAACCATAGGTAAAACTGCCCTACAGTTTGTAGCATGCTACAGACCACCCTCTCAAACTCAGGAAACCCACACAGCCTTCCTGAAGACACTGGAGAGTATGAATGTCTCTCCAAACACCATCATATTGGGTGACTTCAACTACCCAAACATAGACTGGGAACATTACTCAAGCCCCAACACCCTAGCCCAAAGGTTCCTGGAGTTCATAAACTCAAATGCTATGGAACAACTAGTCACCATTCCCACAAGAGGAGAAAATATACTAGACCTGATCATCACAAACATGGGGACAAAATCCTCCACACCGGAAGTATATCCCTCATTGGTGAGATCAGACCATAAATTAATCTCACTGGAGATCCACATCCCGCCCCCAACCCCAGCAAAAAAGACCACAGTGAGGAACTTCTCAAAAGCAAACTTCACACTTCTTAAGACTGGAGTGGTATCCTTCAAGGTCCCCGAGCCAGTGGAAACCACAATCCACGCTGCTGAAACCCTTACAAATGCCTTCTACGAGCACCTCCAGGAATGTATGGATCAAGCAATCCCTAATAAAATCAAGACCCTTTCCACCAAAGGCAGGCGCCCGGTCTGGTGGACCCCAGCCATAAACAAACTCTACAACAAGAGGAGAAAGCTACTACATGACAGAGCAAAATCCCTAAAAGGGAAGGCATCTCTGATCAATACTAGCAAAAAACTACGATCACTCATAAAATCATCCAAGGCCAACTTTGAGAGAAAAATCGCTAATGACACAAAAGACAATCATAAGGCCTTCTTTAGCTATGTTAGAAACCTGGGTGGAAACTCCCAGATATGCTCAGAATTAGTCCAAAATGATACAAAAATCACTGAACCCACAGACATTGCCAACATACTGGCAGACAGGTTCAGTGCAAATTTCTCCCCTCCCTCCCCCCCAAAAGGAGAAATATCTATTCCACCAGAGTCTAGCCTCCCAAACATCTCAGATGCCCAGGTGAGAGCTGCTCTCTCTAAAGCAAAAAACACAGCATCAATGGGACCGGACGGTGTCCCCGGCTGTGTGCTACACAAACTCAATGAGGAACTAAACCCACACATAAGGCTGCTGTTTAATCTTAGCCTTACTACAGGATACGTACTCAAAGAATGGCATACGGCAACTGTGGTCCCACTCCACAAAGGCGGTGCTTCTACGGACCCTGGAAATTACCGCCCCATAAGCTTGACGAGCCTTGTCTGCAAAGCTATGGAGAGGATCATAATGGAACTCATAAATAAAGACATTGAGGACCTACAGACACTGGATCCTACCCAATTTGGCTTTGTCAAGGGCAGATCCTGCCTCTTGAACTTGGTCGACTTTTTCGAAACAGTCACTAAGGCCATTGATGAGGGTAAGGCAGTTCACACAGCCTACCTTGACCTAGCAAAAGCGTTCGACACAATATCCCTCTTGGGCATCATAGAAAAGCTCACCAGCTTAGATGTAAACCCATATGTCACAAGATGGGTTGCAAACTGGCTCAAGGACAGAACCCACAGGGTTAGAGTTTCTGGTGCCATGTCAGACTCTAAGCCGGTCACGAGCGGTGTCCCACAGGGCTCAGTCCTGGGCCCCCTCTTGTTCAGCATTTATTTTTCTGAAGTGCAGGCAAACATAGGGGGATTGTGGCTGACAAAATTTGCAGATGACTGCAAACTGGGCACCATAATTGACACTCCATCAGACACAGACATCCTCCAGAGAGGTCTCATAGAAATGGATAACTGGTGCCAGAGCCATGGCCTTAAGCTAAATGCCAAAAAATGTATAGTCATACCCTTTGGTAAAAACAAGGTAACCCCTAATTACCACATAGGTGGTAATCCATTAAACACGGAAGACGTTATCAGGGACCTGGGGACCCAAGTTGACAGTAACCTCTCTTTTGACACTCACATTGCCAAAGTGGTTAGTAAGACCTTCTACATTGCCCACCTGATCATGAAGGGATTCACATCCAGATCAGGAGAGGTCATTGTACCCCTGTACTCTTCACTTATCAGACCAATGATTGAGTACAACGCCCCATTCTGAATGTACCTTACCCGACACCTGCAGCAGTTGGAAAGACCCCAAAAGTTCCTCACCAAAAGGATAAAGGGGCTGAAACATATGTCATACGCTGCCCGACTAAAGAAACTCCAGCTCTATTCAGTCGCATACCGTCTGCTCAGAGGTGATCTGTGCCTGACATACAAGGCCATGTCCAACCCGGAATTAATGGACATGCTCCACCTCAAAAAATCCAAATCCACCAGAGCCACGAGAGCAAGAGACTTAAACCTCAACACGGATATAAATAGGACATGCTGGAGGGACAGATTCATCACCCATAGACTCCCTACACTATGGAACAGAATCCCAGTCCATGTGAGGCAGAGCCCCTCACTGACTCTGTTCAAGAGAAATCTTGACGAGTGGATGGGAGATCGTAGGTTTACCCCGGGAATCATCTCTGTGTCACTGCTGGACAGAGGCACAGCAAACTAATGGGTATAGTATTCTCATTCTAAGGGGTGGTGAAAGCCACCCACACTCTGGCTAAGCTTATAAATGCCCTAGGGCAGATAGCCTAGTATGAACCTATGAACCTATGAACCTATAATACACTTGCAGCAGTATGTAATTCCTGCCTAATATATATTATGACATTCTAACATTTTGTTAGTTTCTGATGTATTTTGTAGATTCTGAAATACTGATTCTTGTGAAGCTGTGCTTCCCAAATCACCGCTGTGCAAGAGCTTATGGTCATATAAATAAACAAAATATGTTTTTGGCAGAATTTCTGTTCATCAAGCAAACATGATGCAATTTTGTTATTTTTGTTGTTTTATTTTAAAAATTATAGGTTTCTACCTAGAATTCCAAGATAAAATGTAATCATAATTCTAGGCAGAAACTTGTCTTGTTTTAAATCTTTGTAATTGAACTGACTGAAACACTGGCTGTTATTTTAGGGTCGTGTGTCAGTCATGACACAAGGGCTGAATATGTAAATCTTGGTTCCTACACAAGTATTTGTACCAGCAGACCAGACTTCTCTCTTGAAAGGTTTAGTGCAGATTTGAGTAGAAAGTTTCCATGGAATAGGAGGGGTTTCTGTTGGGAATATGTGATTATTCTGGGGCATACTTCTCAGCTTGCAGGTGTTTGCAAGCTTCCTGTGCCGGCATTTGGAGTAGGATCTTTGGAACGTAATTAGTGTCCTTTTCTTTTGCAAGATTCCACAATACTTATCCCATGAACACATTTCCTCTGATTCATTTAATAAACTGCAACAAATCTGTCCCATTTAGACAACCAGAAGGCACAATGGAGAGATGTTTTCTCAGTGCTGTTAGGCATAGTGAAAGATGTTGTCGGTCCATTTCCTGAGAAAAAGACTCACAGCTCTGTGCACTTCCTCACATCCCAGATGCATACAGTGTGAATTTGGCCTCCTGCCAAAAGGCCCCTACATTCCTCTATATTAATTACACTCTTAATTTATGTCCTGTCATTCAAGTCTCTTCCTTTGCCCTTGAACAGATTGCAGAAATGTCAGCAATTCAGTTTGGAACCACAGATTTTTTTCCCTTAAAATACTAGTCAAAATGTTTCACTTTGTTGACAGAAATACTGGATTATTTTGCTTTCCTGATTTTTTTCCATCTAATTTTGTTTCCCTTACATAATGTTGGCCTTTTACTTCACTGCACTGTACCATAAGCCCTAACAATTCCAGAGTTCCAGGACTGACACTGTAACACATCAGCACTGGCTTTCTGCAACCCCAAACATTGACATCAGAGAGAAACACAAAATATAGATTATTACATCTACGAATGACATAGTTAACTGCAGCAATATACTGAAGCAGCAAGTTCTTTGTTGGATGACCTATCAAGGCTGTGCCTGCAAATGGTCTTTTGCAGTCAGTGTTCTACCCTGATAAATAAACTAAATACATAAATATATGTGCAACTCAGAAGCTGATATCAGTGTACTGTAGAAATAAACAGCCTACTCGTATATATACATTAAATGAAATATGTACATAATGAAAGCACTGAGTTCACATAGCTTAGTAACAAATGCAATTTTAATTATGTTTCTGCCCCTTTCCACCCCCACAACTATCAATCCATATCTCATTAGTGTAGTTGTTCTCCCTGTTCTTTTTACATTGGAAGGTACCAGAAGGACAAAGACACAAGAGCCAGGCAGTGTATCCATCCGCCATTGGGATGATGCTTTCCTAGGGCTAAGCATTACACAGTTCTAATGCAAACGTAAAGGGTCTGGATAGACTCTGCTACTGGGCCTGTGTCAAAGCCTGGTTTGTAAGCTTGCATTACAACTATCTCATGTGCATCCCATCATGCATTACTGCTTACTCAGGCTCTCACTGTGCCCTCTCCTTTCCCATCACTCTTGTAATGCTGCTTGTCATTGTTAACTTCATCATCACCTTCCTCCACACTCCAACCCTTCTGCTATTATGCATTACCTTTGTGTTGACATTCACAGCAGCTCCTCTCACATTTGTACCCAACCTGCCCTTTTGTAGCCTTTTTTAAAAAAAAGTAAACATCAAATTTCAATTAAGATCCCTCTATTCTTTCTTTGCTTGTCATACCTGTTTATCTGCTTTTCATATGACATAATTACTTCCCTTTGCCTTCCTCCTGCTGGTAATTTTTGACTTCAAAGCAAAATGACACTCTCAAGTACCTCAGTAAACAAAGGTCATTAGATCTTAACTTTAATACAAAAATGAGTGGTATATGGCTGGCTCAAAGTTATGAGTGTGTGGCACAAGGATTGTGTCATAGTCCTTTACTTGCAGTGATATCCACTATGAGTTCAAATCCCACATACGACCTATACAGATGATGTAATGGATTGTTACATGTAATGATGTTGTTACACACATTACATATTCAGACAGTATTTTTTAGGGAATGGGAATCCACCTCCATCAGGAGGCTTTTTACTAGTGGTATCCCACAGGGCTCAGTACTGGGATCTTTCCTGTTTGGAATATACTTCTCTGAAGCCAAAGCAAATGTAGAGGGCCTTTGTCTGATGAAATTTGCTGATGACTGAAAGCTGGGTGTAATCATCGAATCCCCCAAAGATGTCGATATCCTCCAGGAGAGCCAGACATAGAAAAATAACTGGTGCCAGAACATTATACCCTTCGGGAAGACAGTCACCCCCGCAAATTTCACCATTGATAACACTCCTCCACTAAGAGCAGACCCAGCAGTAACCCGAACTTTGATCACCATGTGTCCATGGTAGTTGAGAAAATCCTTCTACATGGCACAACGTATAAGTAAGGTCATGGCATCCAGATCTAAAGGAATCATAGTCCCGTTATACTCAGCCCTCATTAGACCAATAATAGAGTACAATGCACCCTTCAGCATGTACCTGGCCAGGCATTTGCAACAGCTGGAGTAGCTACAGAGGTTACTCACTAAAAGAATACGGGGTGTACATAATATGTCCTATGCATCCCACCTCAAAACCTTGCTTGTACTTGGTCTCCTACAGATAGGTAATCTATGTCTAACCTGCAAAGCATTATCTATTCTATCTCCGATGGATCTGATACACATTCTCAAAACAAACAGCAATAGAAGTATGCATTCAAAGAATCTAAACCTCATCTGAGGCACAAACAAAACATGTTGGAGGGACAGGTATGTGCAACAGCGATTACCCCTTCTCTGGAACAGATTGCCCATTCATATGAAACTGAGCTCTTCCCAAAGTCTGCTCAAATGCAATTTGGACAAATGGGTGGGAAGTTGCAAATTCATTCCTGACCTGTCACCTGTGGCCCTTATGG
>NC_056733.1:834452677-834510177 GCF_019279795.1 Protopterus annectens
CTGGCAAGACCCTTTGTATAATGTAAAACATTTCCATTCAGTCCTGAAGTGTAATGAAACTGAAAAGTTTTAGTACACCTTCAGTCATAAACTTGTTACTCGGCATGAGTCCATCTCATATTATCCGTATCATTACCATTCGATACGGCCATATAATGGGCCTGAAAAAGGATTGGTGAAGGATATTTAGCATCTGTTTTAGCTGTTCATAAGACAGAAATACAGAACATCCCTTTCTATACATTATCTGCACTTTCTTGACATACATCCATCTTCTGAAATTGGCTCTAAAATAATTCTATTCCTCATTGTATCCTGACTGAGTTTTATTTAATAGATTTCTGTTTTGTTGTCAGTGGTGCTAAATCACCTCTAGGAGACTAAAGACCCTTGTGACTCACAACTCAAAAAGACAGAGGGGTGTGGGCTCCAGGGACCTGTGCACAGGTTCTAACTCTAAGGAAAGGGACTAGTCTGGCAATGTCCCAGGCTCTGAACATAATAAACTTTAATGGAGTACCATTGTCAGACAAACACTGGAACTGCTGCTTCAAAAGATTAACATCATAATTCATGTGTCAAAGGGCCTCGAGGACAGAGAAGTTCTTTGGTACTTAAGGCATTCATTCTAGTTCCATATCTTCTGTCTGACAACTAAGGACTCTGGAAATGGAAGAGTTTGAGCAGGACATTGAACTGTAGCTTTTTATTTACCAGAGATAGGAAGTAGACTTTACAGTTAATCAGTACACATCTGCTAAGGCAAAAGAGGCATGATAAAAAAAGTAAGGTAAGATGTACCAGTGCTATGCATACCTCTCAACCTCTTACAACAAGAAATCTGGACAAAGCCATATATAAAAGTGGGACAAAGGCCCAAAAATAGGGAAAGTTTTTAAATACTGCTCTAACAAATGTAGAAAGCTGATAGAATAACATGTTTTGCATTAGCATGAATTTTCTGAAGGGTATGAAGTCTGAAACTCAAATGTCTGTCATTATTTTCTAACTTCAGTCTTTAATGATTTGACACTAATTTGCCAGAAAACCATACTTTTATGAAAAATGGAACTAAAATATTAGACAAAAATATGGACAATCTGTGACAATCTGTACAGCTGAGGGGTATGGTGCCATGCATGTAGGCAAAATTATACTTATCATAGTGGCTTTGATGGAAGAAAAGTGTCTTGATACTGTGGTAGTGGCACAAATGTGGTACTCAGAGAAACCTGATAGAGATGTAAACATATTGAGATCAGACGTCTCAACTGTCCCTATTTTGGAGGAATGTTCCTATTTTCAGGCCTGATTTACCCCTGTATGTGATGGACCTATTATTTGGGGGGGGATATGTCCTTATCTTCAGGCTTGATTTACAACTGAGTTTTGAAGCTATTTAAAACACGTAAACCCCAGTATAAGATCAACATACTAGTGGCACCAATAATTTAAAGAAAGAGGACACAAGTCTTAACTTTCCATTTTTAGAAGCCAATATGAATTACTTTGTGTGGTAGAATTTTGCAATGCAGTTCATTAAAGTCTACAGATTTTAAACTGTCCCTTTGATAATGTGGTTATATTTTTCCATCATTTCTATCACTCTGTTTTTTAAATATTTGTTTCTCAGGAGTGCCCCAGATTTCCTACTAGAAACAGGAAGGGTTAATTGCTATTTGGTATTCAGATTTTATGCTAATTAAATATCTATATTTTGGTTGGAACAACCTACTTCTCAAGAGCCTTTCTTCCAATTTTCAGTGTCTGTAAGTTAAAAGGTATGAATGGGATACAAGAGGACAAAATTCTTCCATTGCATAGCGCTGTAGGAAACCGCAGGTTGGGAACTTCACTAAGTGCAGGTGACTGCAGCCCATGAAATACATTAAACTGGTTGAAATGAAATGATGCTAAGGAGTACAGAAAAGGAAAAATATCTAAATAGCCGTACTTCTTATGAGACATTAAACTGACTTCCTAATTGCTTGAGTTAGTGGTAGCTCAGGAGGATGTAAAAGATCCCATGGCACCTATCAAAAACTGTAGCGGTCCTTTATTTAATACAACATAAAAAACATTATTTATGTATTTATAAAATGTACATATTTATAGGCTCATATTTACACATTTCTATTTTTTTACTGCTTAGCATTTTTCTTATAACATTCTCATTGTTAGTCTTCCATAATTGACCCCCACTCCTTCCACAACCATAATCTGATTTTTCGCAATAACCATTTCACATTCAACAAAATTTCATTCAGTCCTTCATTCCAAATTACCCATATGACATTAAATAAATCCTTTTCTACCCTTCTTACATACCCTCGGATTCAATAAACTCCGTGTAGGCTCTATGCGAAACCTACACAGAGTTTACATGTTTGCGCGATGGTGTGCGGTGAGTGGTAGCATGTAATGCATATTAATTGTGAGTGGCACATCTAAGCTAGGTTTTGTGGCTAGCAACAGTGTTGATGGCAGAAAACCATGTAAGCAAATGGGGATATCAATTCTGTGTAAAGCAGAGTACCTATGGTTTGTGGATTTGTGCAGAATGCCACAGTGATCACCAGGGCTTCACAGATAGCTGTCAGTCTGTTACTGCACCATGTCTTCACAAAGGCCAACATAATGAAGGGACAAATAACCAGAAATAGTGACATATTTGACATAAATGTCACATAGAAATGTGTCAGAATGAAATGTTCACAACATCTTATGGCAAGAAATCTGGACAAAGCCATAAATAATGGGGGGACAAAGACCCAAAACTAGGGACAGATTTTTAATATTGGCCTTCCAAACTTAGAAAGTTGAAAGAATAATAGGTTGTACAGTACTATGAACTTTCTGAAGAGCATGAAGTTTGAAACTCAGATGCCTGTCATCAGTTTCTGACTTCAATCTGTAATGACATGCCAATGGTTTGCTAGAAAACCAAAATGTTATGAAGAAAAGATAAAAAATATCAGACAAAAAGTGGACATTCTGCACAGATCCGGACAGCTGAGAAGTATGAACTCAAATGTATGTAATATTGACTCACATCAATCCTGAGATCATCACAGTGATATGGCAGAAAGCCACAAATTTGATAAGGAAAACATCTGGACATCCTGGGAATATCTGGACAGTTGAGAGGTATGACTGTGAGGTATATGGTTCAAACACAGTACAGAACAGTGTACCTACAGTGCAGAATATTGTGATATCCCATTCCTGGCATTCTGTACTGAAGCTGTGAAAATGATCTGTAATGGGACATGGACTGCCATGTAAAATAAACACTCAGGGGAAGTATGTGCACTGAATAGGGACACAGAGATGAATCATATGGATGAACACAGGGAAATACAACAGGTGAAACAACCTAATATACAACAGATGAGGGCATGTCAATGGAAGATGGTTGTAGCAGCAACATCAGTCACATATCTATATGGTACAGTAGGGACTCTACAGTGAAAAAGTGTTTTATGTGACTGTCACACAAGGTGACATAACAGTGGGGAGGATGTCTGTGTGAGATAAACATCCTTACATGAATAATGCAGAGGACATATATCAGGGATCTGACATACAGTTGAGGTAGGATGCATATTGTGAAGCTGAAAAAACTGATATGACTGAATATGAGTGCACTCTCAGCAGAGGTCTCCAGCAAGGTGGCACAGGTAAAGGCTCATGGAAAACGTTACAAGAACCAGCCACAATCATGGACAATATCAGAATAATACCACCAGTAATCCCATGCCTGTGACATAACATATGTGATTTACAGTGATAAGGGATGAGTCTGCACACCCACACTTGAACAACTATAATGCTACATCTGCACTCCATGGGGGTAAACATGCACACTGTCCTGGCACTGTAACATCTGCAGGAGGTGGTAGGAGGGACACTGCTATATCTGTGTGCAACAGTGTGGGCAATACAGACTAGTTGCCTGGTGTGCATGGCATATATATATATATATATATATATATATATATATATATATATATATATATATATATATATATATCACAGTCCACACTGTCATGGATGATATACATGCCATTAATGTTGTCAAACACCTATGTATGTAGTGAGTGCATAAGCAGAACAGGTAGCACACATGCATCTGGTGTAACAACTTGATTGGTGTTCTGCACCATCAGACAGTAATGTATATTCCACAGAAAGAGTACCTAGGTATGGCCAATAAGCTATGTGACAGCTCACTGTGACAAAGATGGTACACTTCTGTTACACATCACTGGAAGATGTGTCAGGAGGTACATGAGGAAGGGTGCATTGTACACAGCTATTAGTGTGATGAAGGCTGGGAACCATGAAGGTATTATGGCCTCTGACATGAATGTCTTTCACATAACCAGTACTTGTGTTACATTCAAGGGAGTAGCCAGCATTGTGACCACATACCGATAGATGTACCACATACCATCTACCCCCAGGACACAGGTGACATACCTATTGGTCTGATTATAGGGTGTGATGTCCACATTATACTTGGGCTGTGTGTTTGTTTCCCTGATGTAACAGATCCTCCCCTGTGTCTTGTCAATGCAGGTGTTGTCATGCCTGTGGCAGTAGTGTTTGGTATGTGTTGCTACTGTCTGTATTATACTAATATCCCAGTTGGAGTCAATGATTGCCCACATTCTGTAGTCCGTCAGGTAGCTGTGTGGCCATAGTATGTGTATGTCATTTATGATGTCCATCACTTAACTAATGGACAGGAAAGGTCCTAGCAGACAGCCCTGATGTATGGACCTGATCACTGGACCTGAGATATAGGTCATGTCACACATTTCAACATAGTGAGGTGCCACATGTTTGATACACTGGTCTGCTCATTTGGTGATATAGCTGTTTATGGCCACATATGACAATGTTGAGTGAATACTTCAGTGTGGATTTGTGACAAATGGCTTGACCTGGTCAAGTTCCACAAGATGATGCTGTTGTCATCATGCATGCCCTTGATGACCTCTTTAAGGACATCTATCAGATGTAACAGACATGGCGTAACATTAACAACTCACACAGGTCTGTTTCACACAGCCAGAATATGACTAGTTTACATGCAGAAGAGGTCCATAATCACATGTTAGTCCACCTCACAGTTCAGCAGAGTTAGGATGTCTCTATACATGCATGCATCAGGTGCTGTCCCCTCAACTCAGATGGATGCATGTTGATGTACACCCTTGTATGGGAATATAGCCAGTGTGGAGGGTGTGTTGAAGTGTGCATTCAACCATATCAGGAAGGTGTATGTGCTGAGTCATGCCACAGGCAATCTGTGAGGTTGCTTCCATGTGATAGGCCTGGATGAAGGTAAGACAGTGCATACTGCCTATTGTGATCTGACCTAGGGTTAAGACACAATCCCCCATGCAACTATCATTGAGAAACCCTCCCAGCTGGGGACTGACCCTTAGGTCAGTAAATGGATAACCAGTTTCTCACTGACACATACTGTGAAAGTTGGTCAATCAACCTGTACCAGTAGAGTTGTCACCATTGGCAAGCCCCGTGGATCTGTGCTTGGCCCTTTACTGTTTGGACTCTATTTCTTGACAGTTCAGGCTAAAGTATATGGCCTTTGGCTTAGCAAGTTTGCTGATTCTTGCACAATGGATGCAATCTAGTCCACCAATGATGATAACATAGTACAGGAGGAGTTAACACAGACAACTGAATGGGGACAAAGGCACACAATCTACAACTAAATGCAGAAATGTGCCTTTTATATGTTGCCTGTCTGAAAAGTGGAATTCTGTGCTAATCACAGCATTGACAACAGTCCTGTTATGCTGACACCCAGTGATGCCAGTACTGGGAATACATGTAGATAGCAATCTGAACTTTGACCACCAACTGCCCACACTGGTATTGAAGCCTATGTTGTGTACATCGTATGTCATGTCATCATATGCAGATCTTAGGATGGTATGACAGCACTGTAGTCAAACCTCATCAGAACAGTAATAGAGTGTAATGCTCTTTTTTGCATGTATCTCACCAGACATGTGCAGCAGCTGGAGAGAACACAGGGCTTTCTCAGCAAGGTAACACAGGGCCTACTAACCATGCCATGATGTATGTGAATAGAGTTAAAGCCATGTCACTGTAATCTGTCTGGTATAAGATGAAGTGATGTCTGCCTCACCTTCAGTCCAGTGTCTGACCCTGCCCTGGTGAGACTACTGCATATGCAAAAATCTGATATAGCTGATGACATCAACAGTGCCTGTTGAGGTGAATATGGTAATAACAGTGTCCCACATGGTGTAAAAGACTCTCTGTAAAGTCAAGCAACAGCTCACTCACTCACACACACACACACACACACACACACACACACACACACACACACACACACACAAACACACACAGTTGACTGCAGTGAGAATTGAACCCCAACCTATTTAAGTACACAGACTACAGAATTCAGTACTTTAAGCAAGTTCCAAAGCACAAGTCTGACTTGGAGCTTGTCAGACAACACTTTATAGCTGGCTATCAACAAACCATTACACAACAACTTCAAACAAACAGAAGAATATAGCATCAATCATGAACTAGATGTTCAGGATTCCAAATAAACTTTTATTATTAAAATTTGATACGCTGTCCCCTAAGGGGTTAAATATGGCATGTAATTGGAAATGGTTAATTTAACTTAATTGTTTAATTAATTGACTGTAGTGTGTTTTTATATAAGAGATTTTTTGGTAAAGTTTTGTACTCAGTAAAGGCTGTTAAAGCTGAGATTCTAGAGGAATTTGATGCTATTTTATTTTTTTAATAAAAGGGTATTTGGAATCCTGACCATCTAGTTCATGGTTGCTGTATCTCTCTTCCTCCTCTGTAGGTCAGTGAAATGATTCCTACATTGTTCTCCAGTGTGTGGGATACCTGTGGATACTGCCCTGGCTAAACTATTCCAAGCCTCAGTCTCAAAAACAGACAAAATGAAGCACAAACTAATGAATACAATCAACATTGGCAAAGGTTGGAAAATGCATACACTGATTAAAAGCTAAAACTTTTTATTTGGTAAGCGCTTTTGTCTAAGTACAGCTTGAACTTCATCAGACAAGTAGCTAACAACAAAACAGCAGTTTAAAAACCTGGCATTCTTATCATGTGACCTACATACAATAATGCAGCCATTTCAAACCCTCCACTCAACTGTTGGATTGAGGAATTTAGGACTGTGGACATCCCACACCTGTGTAAGTATCAACTACAGAGAGTACTTGTAGGACTTAGAAAGCTGAATATAGGCAAGCCTGATATGCATAATGGTGTTCTGTTCTTTTCTGTTTTTGCCACAGCTACCAGTGATTGAGAATGCAATGTCAGAGTCCACCGGGCTAGATTGACAAGAATGAGGGAAGTGTGTAGTATGTATGCAGCAGAAGAGTACTGTTATTGTAGCATTAAAAGTTAAAGATAGCTTCTGTGGTATTTTATACAGTTGTAGCAAACTTGAACATGCATATCTTAACTGTAAAGGCAAGTACGCATGCATTAGTCTGTAGTACAAACCAGTTCTAAGGGTCCGCTTACCAAATAAAAAAATTTAGCTTTTAATCAGTGTATGCATTTTCCAACCGTTGCCAAAGTGGATTGTATTCATTAGTTTATTACAAGCCTCAGACTTGTACTGGGAGCCAGAATAGTCTTCCTGTAGAAGCCTTTGGCTGTGGTTCTTAACTAGGAGTCCAATGAATATCCTGGACTCCTGGATACCCCACCTCTGTGGCCTAAACCTGGCACCATTCCCACAAATGCCTGCCATGTCTACCATGAATCTGGAGCAATGGAGATTGATGCTTTTCTGCCAGTTCCAATTATCACATTTGCTGGTGTGTGCACACTGGCACTGTTGTGCTCTGCTTACCATCACTCAAATGCATTGCTTGGGAGTGCGCTTCCCCAAGCAACACTTTTGCATGATGGTAAGTGGACAGCAGCAGTGACAAGCCATGAGGCCTTAAATAACTGTAATTGCAATTGCAAGGTTATTGGATATACAGGCAGTTATGTATGTGTCTGAGGCAAATGTGAAGGCCATGCAAGTCCACATAGCAGCATTATACCTACAGGAATTTAGTACACATTATATCCACAGGCATACATCTTATAATAAATGTGATAATACATAGCTATATAAATAAATAACTGACACAATAATAATGTCTCATTGGTCATGCATATAATGAATATCAGGCCCACTATCTAAAGTGTTATAAGTGTGAAGGACTATAATTGGAAGTGGAACAACAGTAAAAGTGTATGGAATATTCTGTATTAGAACCTAGGACCATGTGTATGGCAATCCTACACTTCTATCTGTTGCCACAAGAAGACTGAAATAACTCACTTATATATGTTGCAGTTCATTGCTATAAATTGCAATGTCACAACAGTAAAAAAATGTTGCACACCCTGTACTAGAGCCCAGGACATCTGTACTTCAGCCCTACACTTACACCTGCTGCCACAGGACTAGTTGCATGGCATTCCCTGTTTTACTAATCATTCTTAAGGTCTCGCTGTTAACTGCCCCACAACACCACTTAATGGGTTTGCGCAATGCCCAATAGTATTAATTGAATGCACTCAGTTTCTGTTTTTGGCTGTCTGGGTCCTGTCTGCTTCCTCGGTGGTCCGGTTGTCCAGTTTGTGAACTGCCTCACTCTGTGCAAATGAGATAAGCACAGCCAAACCCACCATTCATTTCCTCCATTCCTGTTGTTAAGCTATGTGCCACACTGCACAAATACTGCCCCCCCAAAAAAAATTAGACAAAGACAGAAAAGGAGAAAAAGAAAAAAAAGGGGGCAAGTAGTTGAAATGAGGAAAATCAATCTATGACGTACAAGAAAATGATGGCTCACATAAGATATGTCTACACAGATCTGGATTTGAACTTTCAGTCCAGTACACCTTCAGAACACAGGATAGGTGACTTATCCCTCTTTGCCACACAAACAGTTTGCAGCAAAGAACTGAACTCAATCTGCACACAACAAACTGCAACAGCATCTACAGTGATATCAAACCATACAACTGTTATTTGTACATTTCTTATTTTTGGATGTAGTGCACCTAGTGATCACACAACCTGTTAGGATTATTGCTTGCAAATATACAGCTCTGTCTTACATTTCTGTGTTTGTTGGTTATTCTTCATTTATCTGGTCAGTATTTTGAGACATGCAGTATGCAATACCATTCTATATCATTGGCCTTAAAATGTGTGAGGGTATTAAATGGAAATAATATTATATGCAGTTGCCAACAAGTGAAGGGCTGGTTGGATGTTAAGGAACACAACCTGTGAATTGTGTGCTGCTTACTTACATTTCCAGCCCTACATCTAACACTTTATAGATCTAACCTGTCACACCCAGTGGAAGTAAAGCAGCCTGCAGTGCTGTTGTGTTTTCCTAATCTCAGCCAGTAATCATTCACAGTTGCAATACATTAAACACAAACACTGAGGGAGTGCCTGCACTATGTTTACATCTCCTACACAGATCCAAGTATTTGGGAATCAGCAATTCTAATGAGTTCACACTTCATTTGCATCTTCACTGTGCTAACAGCCCAGAATCTACATCATAAAATAAAACTACTGTGTAGCTAGGCAAACTGATGGCGAGGTCACTTGTTTATATTGGGGAGACTGCACCTATGCTATTTCTTCAGGATATATCTGTACAGAGAGTACTGAACTTCAGATGGTATACTTCCATTTTGTCAGCTACATACTGCATATGCTGGAAAGTATTTAATAAAATTCCAAAGAAAAGACTTTTACACTTTTATCCGTATGCATTGGTTAGAAGTCTACTGATGGCATGGGCATGTTTGTCAAGCTATTTCAGAGGTTTACATGATTGGCAATACATGAAAATGGAATACTGACTTATAAATATGTACAAATGTTTCAGGAACAGTTACTTTGATAGTGCTTTTAGCATTTCAAATATGTTTTATTAGCAAAATGTGTCATTTTCCTATTCTTTTGGGGGTGAGCATAGGTGAATTATTGTTATGGCACAAACAAGGATAGACTGTTTTTTTGGGGGGAGCAAAGGTGAGCTACTGTTATGGCGCAAACAAGGATAGACTGTTTTTTGGGGGACCAAAGGTGAGTTACTGTTATGGCACAAACAAGGATATGTTGCTATTGTTACTCTTCTTGTTTTGCATCCTGCCTGTTGTTCGTATTTCACATCTCTAGACTGTTTTATGTTTCTCCAGTGGCTAATACTGAGTGGCTAACTTTTCTGTTTTATCTGGAAACAGTTATTCTGTAGTTATGTGATACTTCTGTGTATTACCTTATGTTGTATTTTTATGACACCTAGGAGGATGTCACCCAGGCATATCAATCCTTGGAGACCCCCCCTTCACCGATGCTGAGAATCGCCTTGAGGCAACATGGTGCTTTTCTGCTGGAAAGGGGATGGGGAGAAATGGCATGCAGGATGCAAATTTGGTGCCAGATGGTTGATGATGTGAATGCCATGGATGGCCATGGCAGGACATACGAGAAGGTGTGCCACATGGCCACTGACATGATCACATCTGCATGGAGGAGAGCAGCTGAAGTGGCTGTGACCAGATGGTTACCAGGAGAGGCCCTGCTAGGGAACCACCACTAACACCCAATGAAGAGTTTCTGGCCAGTATCAGTGATCCAGACAGCTCACAGGAGAGTGCAGTACAACATGTTCTGGATGTTGGAACAACAGTTTCAGAGACAGCAAGCACATCTCAGGAGGAGCTTCCAGATAGGCTTTGACATCTCATTAGTTGAATACTGTTGTATAGTAAAAGAACTGACATCAATACGTTACTTTTCTGTCACATAACTTTTTGGGGGGCTTGAAGATTGCTACAGCAATTAGCTTAGATTGGAGTTGTCAGACACATTCTTGTTGAACGTATAGTTAGTGGACATATTAAGGGGTAAAAGCATTACCCCCTGTGTTACTGTTAAATGTGATTATGTTGTGCTTATCTTTTGCTTAACTTCTTCCAGTACCATCTGGCTTGCAGAGGAGAAGATCACTTGCAGATGGTGAGCCAAACATTTTTATGTCAGTACTGCTGCACAATTTAAATAAATATTTTAGTGTGTGATGTTGATTTCAGGCCTGTTGTGTGTATTGCTGTACTGTCTGTAATAGTGACAGCACTATTAATTTTATTAGGATATATTGGACTATAGTAGTGTAGTTATTAATTTTTTCCTGTGTTTGTTGCTTTTCATCACAGGTGATCATGACAGTGGAAGTGTGGGACCTCTGCCACCTGATGTCAGTGTATCAGTAAACTCTGATGATGATGGTGGCCAAACAGAGGCACAGTTGGGGGTGCAAAGGTTAAATCTGACACCAAGGTTGACATACTGCCATCCCCTGCAATTCCATCAGACACAGCTGCTAGGTCTAAGCCTACCCATTCCTGTGAGCTGTCAGATATTGGACAGGTGGAGGGCGAGGCCATTGATCAGGGAGGTGTGGCTATTGTGGTTTCGGTGCCTGTTGACTCTGGCCATAGCCAAAGTGTGGGTGAGGTGCCACACAGGTGGGTTGATAGGGGTACTCGGAGGGGGCCTGCTGTCCCTTCTCCACCTGGTGCAGATATCTTTTCCTGTGCTGCTCAGTGGATGTTTAGGGCCATCATGGAGGCACAGGCACGTTCCCATAGGTGCTCCAGACAAATGCTCAGGGTTGTAGATGTGACACAGGCTGACATGCATGACTGCCTCCACCATGTTACCGATTCAATGGATCGGATGAATGACACATTGGCATGAGGGGTGTCTGTCATGGAACAAGCATTGTCTGTGATGGAACATCTGCTGGGAGGGGAACGGCATCCTCATGGGTGTAGGTCAGCCAAATCATCTGCTGTTAGCCAAGGTAAGACCATTCCTGGTCATGGTCCCATAGTGGCAGTACTTCCACTGCTGTCCACACCCAGTTATGGTAGGCCATGGGGTCATGGTCTTAGGCATGTGAAGGGAGCTTGTCCAGCAGACATCAGTCACATTCAGGTAGCAGCAGTGTATCTGACCGTGGACATGGATGTGCCAGTGCAACTCCTGGTAGAGCCAGTTCTCGTGGTCAGGGATGATAACGATGAACTGCCACCTCTATCATGCATGGCTGACACCTGTCCAACATACCAAGATATAGAGCTAGCCCAGAGCTTGGCTGTGTTCATGCACACACTCACACACCAATTTCACCTGGAGGACCCCTACAGACACACACACAATAGTTACACGGTTCTGCTGTACAGCTTAAAATTAATTTTGTGTCACAGGCCATTTGTTGGCTTATCAGGTCTATATTAGTTCACTGAAATGCAATTTCAGTGAACACCTAAACATCAACTGCACTTCAGACATAATTGTTTCAGCAATTCGCTGAATTTACCAAGGGAAAAGAAGTAGTTGGCCAACTACTCAACTTTGCCCTTTTCTCCACTGTAGTGCTATCTCGGAGTTGGCATATATAGTTAGGGGGGAGTGGGTTTGATTTACTTACATGTTGGTCCATTGTGCTGCAGGGCAAATATTTACTTGCTCTTGGTAAATTCAACGAATCGCTGAAATGATTTTTGCTGAAGTGCGGTCGATGTTTAGATGTTCATTGAAATTGCATTTTGGCGAACTAATATAGACCCGATTTATCCAGATGTCTTCCTGCTTCTCTTTCTTACTCATACACACTCACCAACCTTTTGTGCCAACCTAGGCCTCCTGCCTCCCCACACAACACTCAGTGCAAGTGATGATAACTGTGCCATATGCCTGTTTTCTATCTTTTGTATTCAGGGATACATAAGTTTTGTGTCTGATGCTCAGAGTACGTAGCTGACTTAAAGTGCGTAGTATATCTGTACATGTGGTGTTGAACTGGTAATTTTCCCTTTAACTTGTTTTGGCCTTGGAAAGTTACACAACTGATAGCATCTACATTTCCCAACTTTATTGTGAATGATCTTTCAAGGGTTGTGAAGTCAGAAACTTCCTTCATTATCATTACTTTCTGACTTCAGTCTTTAATGATTTTTCAGGACAAATGTATGGTGCTAAATTAAGGCCATGCAGTGACCATCACTACTTTTGAGGGTATGACTGTGTGAATCTTTGATGCTTGAAGCCTGCTACTTAATAATGAACAAATATAAGTCACATAAGACTCTGCTGTCACATGTTAAGATCATTTCTGTAACACTCGCCCACCTTTCACTTGCTTACAGTACCAATTAGTGAGATACAAGGATATGCCACTCATTCATATTATTACACAATACACTCCAGGTTCAAAACTTACCTTGTAAATGCAGCAGTTGACACAGTTGTAGTTCAGGGCTGACTCTGTCTGATGCAAGCAGTACACAGCCAATACATGGGGAGGTAAAGGTTGTGTGAGTTTCCTGGCATCAATGTTACTATATGTATGTGTGTAGATGGAAGGTTTTAGGCCCCTAGGTGGTGAGTGAGTGTGCTGTGTGTTGTCTCTTAGCCAATGGAAGGGCATACTAAGCATGCCTACATCTGCCTACACCCACAGCAGCTGGTAGCTCCACCTGTGACTCTTCATCTGCCTGTGGCTCTGGTGACCTTGGCATTGGTGGTGGGATGTGTGCCACTTCCCCTTGCTGACCCTGCTGAGGCTGTTTCCACAGGATGATGTTGTGTAGCATGGAACATAGTGTGAATATTTCTGTACTTGTCCATGGATTGTATTGCAGGGATCCCCCAGATGTATCTTTGCACCAGAGCTATGACTTCAGCAGCCCAGACTCACACTCTATGATATTTCTGGTGTGAGCATGTGCTTCATTATGGTATTCTTCCACGGGTGTGTATGCATTTCTGATGTGTGTCATCACCCACAGTGCCAGTGCATAACCTGCATTCCCCAGTAAATGACCCTGTGAGATATTCCCCCTAGCAAGCATCTGGTATAGTTGAGAGATGTGCCAGATATGTGAGTCATGGTAACTGCCAGGGTTGCCAGCACACACATTCAAGATGATTCCCTTGGCATTACACATGACTTGGCAGTTGATAGAGTCATAGTCCTTTCTGTTTATGTAGAGCCGGGTGGTGCTGTAAGTTCTATATGTGTGCAATCTGCGGCACCCAGTACTTCGTAGTAGTGTGCTACATGGTAGAACTCCTGCACATTTCTGACCCTGTCCTCAGAACTATGGGGAAAATATATGTGGTCACTGGCATGTTGGAGCATAGCATTCTGGCATTGGTGGAAGATTCTGGATGCTGATGCCTGTGACACCCCCAGCATGGCCCCTGTTGATCTCTGAAATTTACCTGTAGCTAAGATTCTAAGGGCAACACATACATTTGTCTCCACTGGGATGGGTTCCCCTTGGTTAGCTCTGGTTCTAAGCTGAGGACGACAGAGTTTGCAGAGTGATTGTAGCATGTCCCTGTCCCCACCCTGTAGTGCTGTACAATTTCCACATCATGTAGGTTGTGAAAATTTAAATGGGGCCTAAAAACTCTTCTCCTTCTTGGCCTAGGCCTACTGACAGCAGCAACAGCATTGGCTTCAGCCTGTAGCACATATAAATGAATTAAAACAGCAGCAGCCCTTAACATTCTGTCTATGTAGACTACTTTCCGTGGCTGTATTCCAAAAGTTTTGGAATTCACAGGAAAAACCAGCACGAAGTCTACATGGATGCTTTATAGCTTGTTGAATAGTTCCACCATGCTAGATTGGTTGATTAGCATGCAGTTCAGCTGCTTATGCTGTAATTAGCATGCCATGGTGTTTACCTTGTTTGCACAGGGGTACGTGCCTTTACATGGTGCTTGCTGAATCTCAATTTCATTGCTACCATGTGCACGACATGCCACGACACACACACACACAGTAGAAAATGACTGTGTAGGGTTTATTGAATCCCCCTGACAGTCTTTCCTCTGGTTCTTATAATATCATACATAACCATATTCATAGCTATATTGTTCATGTCATTAATTTTCTCAAAAAAGTTTCCTCGCACAACTTTTTCCAGAGTTTCACTACTTTTTTACATTTCAAAAAACATGTTCTGTTGTCTTTTCATCCCCACAAAATAAACACACTCTTTTGATTTTCTTTTTATATGGTAAGTTCCCCTTTAATGGTAACTTATTACCAGTCTCCATAAGAAATCCTGATACTCTGCGATCTTATTGCATCACATTTCCTTCTTTTCCTTACTTTACTGGCTTTAATAATTTTTCTGGTAAATTTTCACAAGGAATTACATAATGATATTGTTTCATCACATTATTACACCACATCCTTCTATCTTCCTCTGTATCATCATTTTTTTTATTTTCCATGTTAATACTTTTCTTGATAGTTTTTAATTTCTTCATTTACACATTCCTTTTCTCTTTTTCTTATTCTCCTCATCTCCCAGAACATTTTGTACATATAGTTACCCATTTTCACTATTAATTTCTATTTCTCCTCTTTTACCCACTTTAACATTGTGCACACATTTAAAGAAGCAGAATACACCACTGGATTTAGTAACCCCAATCCCCCTTCATCTTCACGCATATACAACACACCTATTTTCACTGGGTTTAATCCTGAACCCCACATGAAAGCAAACACCAATTGTCCAATTTCATTTTCATATATTCTGGGATCATATAACATTTGACATATATGTTATTGTCCCCATTAATACAGAATTGATCAGATAAGCCTTTTTCCTAAATGCTAATGTATATGTTCTCCACAGAAGACATATTTCTTTCATTTTTTATCAAACCCTCCCATTGCATCGTAACTACATCATTTTCCAAAATTGTATTCCTAGCAAAGACACTTCATTGGAAAATGCACATACCTAGTTTTCACCATATCATCCAAAACCTTACTTTTATCTTTTTTTCAAGGTCATTCCCATTTCCTTTAAACATCAATTCAGACAAACCAAAACTTCCCTCATCTATATCATCTGCTTATGTCAAAACTACTGGAATCACCTCCTATTGCATTATATGTCTAGCATCTTTCATTTTATAAATTTCTTCACTCACTATCACATTCATTACAAATGCAAACAATATTCCACTCATGGGACATTCTTCAAGCATATTTCTTTACTCCTCCACCCATTCACTAACACTCTCACTTGATTACTTTGATATGCCTACATACACACTCTCCTAACTCTTACCTATTCCTTACTTCTCCAAAACATCTCATAAAGCATCATGTCCTACTGTATCATATGCCTTGCTAATATCATCAACAATAAGTTTCACATCCTCTTTTTTACTTATAATATCAACCACAAATTCTCTCACAACCAGAATCAATTCTTGACATCTCTTCCCTTTAATGCCATATATACTTTCTTCCATAATATCTCTCATCCTTCCTTTCATCCTCCCTCTCTATTATTCTTGTAAAAAATGTATAATCTGTGTTATTTAATGTGATGGGTCTACATTTTTTACTCCATTCTTTTCATCTTTCTTCCATATAAATTTTAATATCCAACTACATAACCCTTAATAAATAAACCATTCCTTCAATCATTTATTCAGTACATTTATAAGATATTCTCTTTGTCAGTCCATTAATTTCTTATAACTTGCATATCCTCTACCATCTGAAGCAACAGTAACTTTCCTAAGTACTTCATCCAATTCACAAGTAGTAGTTTATTTTTTCAAAATCTTCTTTAACTCATTCTGGAATGGTTTTATTTTCCATTCTATCTTGTTTTCCTTCTTTCTACTCTTATACATATTTCCACACGATGTACTACAATACTTATAATTTGCTCTTGTGTTCTTTTTACCTCTCCTTTTACATTTTTCCTTTCTTTCATTATATTAATACCATATTTTACTATTTTATCCAAATATGCAGATACCTCCACCCTACTCCCTTGTAAATAATATATCTGCCTAAACAGAATGTCTTCATTTTTCCTGATTTATTTTATATATTTCTTTTTCCATATTGTAATGATTTCTTGTGTTATTCTCTAACTTCTGCAATGCATACATTTTCTGATGCTTCACTTTGTCTTCCTTTCTTACATCAACTTGTCATTGAAAAAAAAAACATTTTATACTTCTTTTTAAATCCAATCCATCAATTAGTCCAGTTTTTATAGAAGCCCTTCATGGTTATATGATCCTTCCATTACTGCAATACTTCCAACTCTCCAATTTCATCCCAATACTCTCTTCCTTCCATCACCTCCATCCATATTGCTAAATAGTCTAAAAAAACTGTCATAACTATATCAACATTTGCTACTCTCAAGCCTTCCGATAATACAAAATAATGAGTTTCAGATCCAAGTGCCCCCTTCTATAAATCCATTGATTTTTGTTCAACACAACTAATTTACCACATTTTTATCACTTCTTTTCTTTAACATTTTTCCTTTTATTTTTATATTTTCCCCTTAAATCACAATTAAAGTCCTCTGCAATTATAATTTTCATGTTAACCACCACATAGTATATAATATTTGATGAAATAGATTATCTATTCTTTACTAGTTATATATGTATATAATCTATAATTCTAAAAACACATTCTCTTCACCTCACATCCACAACAGTTAACCATGTCATCCTTAACAGCATTACATCTGATATTTTCACTGTTTTGTTACACAGTGCGGCCACTCCAGGACAATATTCACTTCCTAAATTCCATATTATATTTCCACCTCACAATTTTTCTGTTAGCAATCTTTCTTCACTTGTCAGGAATCTTACATCCTAACATCCATGCCACATTGAGCACACCATTCCAGTATCCCTATCCTTCTTAAACTGCTAATAATATAGTTTACATTTACTGAATATACTCTAAAATTGTTGTTTTTCCTTCTTTTTAAGTTTAGGGGAAATATTATTTAAATTTTCATTGTCTTAATTTCCTCTTTCTTCACCTGAATATTTTTTCCTGGGTTTACGCACAAATAATCCTTTATTTATTTTATTTAACATTTGTTAACCGGGAAAGTCCGACTTGGAACAAAGCCAATTTTCAGCGGAGACCTGGGAAGAAATGCTCCAGATGCATGTCTTTGTAATGTGGAATGAAACTGAAGAACCAAGAGGAAACCCACACAAACGCAGGGAGGACAGGCAGACTCTGCAGAGAAGGCACTCCAGCCAAAAATTGAACCAGAGAACCTCCTGCTGTGAGCCGACAGTGCTATCACTGAGCCACTGTGCCATCCTTGATCCTCAGAATCAGATTTTTCACTGGCTAGAACTTCAAAAAAAATTAATATCAGTCTCCTCTCCTGACCTCTTTTCCTGCATGCATTTTCAATTCTCATTTTCCCCTCCATGTTTCTTTCTTTCTTCTTCTACAGCTTCTTCTTCACCTACTTCACTCTCTCTCTCTTCCAGCCTCTTGTTATCCTTCCTCATGTATGTTTCCTCCCTTTCCCCTTTTTTCATTGTTTACTATTTGCTCTTGACAATCCATCCAAAAGTGTCCCTTTTTTACACAACCTGCATTCAGACACACATTTTTTGAAGTGTGTCCTTTCTCCCCACACTGGTTACATTGTACTTTGTCACAATCATTAATTAAAAGAGAAAAATCCCCACAAACGAAATGTAATGTAGACTGGCCTGCATATCTTAATGTCCTTCTGTGAGTGGGCATCAAAAATAATGCTTTGCAAGTGATTCACTACGTTGTTTTCACATTTCAAAACAATTTACAACCTCCACCCTCCATTCCATAAGTTTCTCTCATCTCTAACTTTTACAATATTATCAGCAGTTTTACACAGACCTTACATGGATTTTTGTTAGCATTGTTTTCTTCCATTTCATCAGTTCTAAACTGCAAAGTAACATTTTTTTTAACATCTAGGTCACTGCCAGAAAACAAATAATTGTTCCACAGATAAATGTCCTTCTTTTTGTTACACAGTTCCAGAAATGTTATCATCAGTCAGTCGGTTTCAAATGTTAAGTCACAAAAAGCCTTCTGTCCCAATATGTATAAAGGATCAAATTTCTTGAGCTTTAAAACCCAGGGCAGTTACCAAATTGCCCCATACATAATATCTATCACAGTATCATTTTTTGTTTTTATTCTCACCTTTGGTCTTATCTTCTTTTTTAGCTTACAGTTTGTTGTTGTTCTCCTTTCTTGCCTGTTTGTCACTGCTGCATAGGTTTTACTTTATTATCTGATGCCACCAAACCAGACCCCTTCTCAGTTTGTTGCTGCTGTCCTCTTTTACTTTCTGTCACTGCTGAATATGTTTTTACTGCTGCAATCTCTGCTGCCACTTCATCTAGTTCCTTTTCCACATCCTACGCACTTCTGAAAAAGTGTATCAGCCATTTCACCCCATGAAACAGAAAAACTGTCACCTGAATCATCCTGCTTGAACATTTTTAACAGAATATCATCTGCAAGCCCTCCTGACACTGGTTCTGTTATCTGCACCACTTCTTCAGACTCACTTACTTCTTTCTTTAAGGAGACAGCTAAACACTGCTCATTTGTAACATCCACCACAGAGGAATCTTTGTTTACATTCTGAAGCTCCACATCAAATATATTTTTCTCCAAATTCTCACTTACCACCTCCAAACTCTCCATCAATTTTCTCTCCTCCTTCATGCCGCTGCTTCTTAGATGTCTTTCTTGTTGCTGTAGGAGCCTTCCAGTGCCATCTAGCATCTCCAAAGAGTAGGTGAAGTTCCCTGATGCCTTGGCTAAATTTCCCATAGTAATATAAATATGACCATATGTCTCACCTGAAAAGAGGCCACTAGCCTTGTGGGACTAACCTGGTCAACAAATAATACATAGATAGATAGATAGATAGATAGATAGATAGATAGATAAATAGATAGATAATCTGAATTTTGCTATAGCACATAAAAAGACAGTAACAAAGGCCAATAAAATGCTCTGAGCATAATACAGAGTCTAGTTTCTAGAAATGCTAAAGTCATCCATGCACTGTATGAGGCACTGGAAAGGCTGCATCTGGAGTACTCTGTCCAGTTATGTATGCCATGCAGGCAAATACAGGAAACACTGGTTGAAGCAGTGGAACACAGTTAACAAAATGTTGACCGGAGCACAGGAGCTAGAGTGTGAGACGCGATACAGCAAGCTGTGCTAGGAAGTGGTGCATCCAGATATTATGGGAGAGAAGTGAAAGGAGGAATGAACTGGATCCACTGCATTTTGTGGGGGGGGGGGTCAAGTAAGGGGGACTTCAGGAAAAAGGACAGAACAGGGGCAGGAGGACACAGAAGTCAGCTGAATGAGCATTTCAGCACTGAGTTCTGAAACAAATGTTTCATGGAGAGGGTAGTAGGGTCCAAGAATATCTGGGATGAGGCAACTCTAATCATTATCATTAGAAGAGTGTAAAGAAGTGTGAGCCAGAAAGGGATAAGGTGAGGGGGAACACCTGTGTTGGGGATACCTGCATCACTCTGATATATTTGATAAACCACTGGTCTTCTTACGACTGCATTTGATTTATATGATATTTCTTCTGCCTTGCTGCCCACTTTTATGCTAAGATGATTCCTGCTCTTAGTTTCAGAGTACCTGCTCAGACTGTTATTAACTCATCTTGTTAAAATAACTTAGTCTAAATTTCAATATATCAGCAGGGCAGCACTGTCCTGGTAACCATGGGAGCAGTAGCCCGATAGTTTTCTCAAGATGTTCTAAAGCTGCATACACCCCTTCACAAATTAATCTGCATATACTGTAATTCTGTAATTACCACATTTACATAAACCCTTAGGTTTGTCTGTTATCAGTGGCCTTATAATAGTAATGTCAATCTTTCACAAATCTTTCAATTTACTGCTGTACTCTTTTATAAACAAAAGTGGATTATCCTAAAATACTAGCTAGTTCTGAAATGCCTAATGATGCTTTCCAGTTATGAACAATTGCATCCATAAAAAGACTGCTGTCAACAGTCATTTTCAATATGACTTTTTTGTAAATCCACTCTTAAAGATATATGAAAATTTCAGGTCCCTTGTATAACTATTATTTTAACTGCTGCATGCAGAACATATTTTGGTACCCTCTTTTTTGAACATGTTCACTATGATGTTCATTTCTTCAAGAAATAAATCATCTCGAGACAGAAGTCTAAATATATGTAACATTTGTTCTCTGGGGCTGTTTATTTTCATATACAGAAGGTGATGACTATTAAAATTTAAACAACTGTTGATGAAGGCATTTTGCCTGAATATAGTACTTTCAAAATATTTATGTCTCAAATCTAAAGTTGTAGTAACATCTAAGAAATTCCCCACTGGACTTAGACCTCTGGTTATTTTTCTTATCATAGGCTCCAGACATTTGGCTATAACTCTTTTCACTTTCTGTTGCCCAATTCACTGTGCTAAACGTTTTGTGTTCTACAGTTGATATCAAAAAATAGTTGGTTGTCAGCAATCCTTCTGAACTCACTCATATTAGCCAAAGACTTCCTTATGTTCTTTTTAGCATTCTGCAGTTGTTCTTGTTCTGTTAGATTCCCCCTTCTTCTGCAATAATTTAATTTATGTAAACTATCCTAAATAATTCCTATTATGTCTTCCCAGCTCTCTCTCTTTCTCTTATTACTACCATGTTGTTAAATTCCACTTTCATTTTAATCCCACTCACAAGCTATCCCTTCTGAAGTAACTTCTATTTTTCACCATCTTTAAACTTACATTGAATACATGCCATTTCTGGAGCCTCTGGCCTCTAGTTAGAGCAAACCACCATCTCTACTCCTCTGCTGACCCTGACCAAACCAGTCCCAGCTAATATACTGCATAGGCTGCATAGGAACTATCGCTGTCCAGCAACAATCATCCAATGGCTAAGGTGTTTGCCTTACAAACACAAAATGCAGTGTTTGATTCTCACAAGGGATACTTGGCTAAGCTTAAAATGGCTCACAAGGGCAGTTAGCCTAGTACTAATCTATGAACCTAATTCTGAAGTCCATCCTTGAAAGAACCGAGAGTGTGTAGTGAAAGTAGATATGTATGTGTAATCCAGTATAGCTAACATAAGATAAGACTTGCAGCTTGTAGAATCAAACTGTAGGGACAGCTGAGTGTCCATCTACAGTCATCTGAAATAGGTAGCTGTATTAGTGCATACTCCATACTAGAGGACGTGGCTCCATAGAACCCCCAACAACACCTATATAACTGGTATGTACTATATCCCATAATAATGGGCAATGAGTTTAGCAGTTTTTTTTGTAGTCCAAAATAACTGCTAATACACAGCTTGTCATCACCTCCACCCCAACCCCCACTCCCCATCCCCCACTAAAACAGAACAAATTATTTGCTTTGCTTTCTTTTTCAGACTACTCCCTCTTCCTTTTCTTCCCTTACTACAGTGCCTTGCTGCTGAATCTCTAAATGTTTAACCAGACATGTAAATCTCTGCTTACTCTTCCTGGGCTTGTCCACTGTTCCCTTTAATTCTCATTTTCCCTCCCTCAGCTTCTATTTTACAGTGCTTAACTCATACAGTTATATCTTGAAACCCTCCTACCTTTGTCATAGCCAAAGCTTACTGATTGTTTTTCTCAACACTGTTACGTTGCTGACTTCCAAGATGGCTGCACATTGAGTAACAGCTTATTTCTAGCTCTCCCAGTGTGAAAACAAAAACTTAGCAGGGAAGGCCAGTAGACTTGTGTTTATGGGTAAATTTCAATAACTAGCTACTAAATGCATTGAATGGATGCCAGGAATAAAGAAATACAGAAGATCTAGAAAAAATCAGCTACAAAAAGTGAGGAAGAAACACTTACTGGGGAAACTTCTGCAGCTATTCAGCAAAGAGCAATGCAACCTTCAGACATGACTTCCAATAACCTATAGGATGATATAAGACAACTGCATACAGACCTGGTCAAAATAAACAAAACACTGATGGAGTATATCAACACAAACAACAAAAGGCTGGAAAAAATGGAAGAAGCTTTAAACAGATATTCAGATGAGACAATAAAGCTGCAAAAATCAGAGGTCGAAATAAAGAAAAGGTTGGTTGAATATGAGACTGCTCAAGAAGAGATGTTTAAAAAATAATAGAATTAGAGGACAGAGCATGTAGGGAAAATCTGAGATTTTCAGCTATACCAGAGAAACTGGAAGAAACAGACTGCATTAATTTTATGAAAGCACAATTAAGCAACTGGACTAGTATTCCACAGCAGGAGTTGTTAGTTGAAAGGCCACATCATGTGTATTCTCCAAACATGGCTATAAGAAAGCAACCTAGACCTTTATTGGTAAAGATGCAATCCTAGCAGCAAAAGGAGTTGATTCTGACAAAACTATGGCAGGAGGACAAATTACTAAAAGTGGGAGACAGCAGAGTATTTTTGGAGAATGATTACTCATTGTACACCATGCAGGTGTGAGATTCAAACTGCTGTACCCAGCTGTCTTCAATGTATTCTTCTTTGGAGGGACAAAATCATTTTTTGATAAATTACATGCTAAGGAGGAAGTACAAAAGTTTGTCCAACAAAAAGTAAGCTGCGAAACAGAAGGAGATTCTGCTTTTTGTTCTTCTGGTAATAAAGACCACAGAGGGACTGTACTTGTGAAACCTTTTCAACATTTTCAATGGAAAATGTTTTAGAGAAGGAAGGTAGCATGGGACTTGACTAGAAGAATCAAACATACATTACAATGAAGTAGAGTCAGGATTTCAGAGACAAATAGTAATAAAACTAGTAACTTAATATAGAATTACAATGCAATAATTATATTTGTGAAATATGACAGAACAAGAAAATCTGGAAATATTGCACCTTTTCACAATTTGTTGGACTTGTGGGGGACTCTAAAGCATATGCCCTACTTCATGTCATTAATGTTCAGAAAAGTGCTTTGGGGAGGGGAAGAGAAGGGAGAAAGTTAACTGTAAGTAAATATTTTTTTCTCGTGGTGTATCCTTGTAGTTCTTTTATTGCAACGTAAATATTTTTTTTAATAATACTAATTTAGTGGCATGTGGTTTTCTTTACATGCTATAAAGTACATTTTTTCAATTATTTTTAAGTATAATGAGGACTGTAAACAAGCACTGCAGTTCTTTTTTTCCTTTTCTTTCTCCCTTCTTCTCTTTCTTCTTGTTCATTTTTAAGAAATGTATGGACTGCAGTGTAAAAAACATCTGGTTAAAAAGCATGATAAAAGAAAAAATTGATGTGCTTTTCTCATTCTTTCAAGGGGGAATGACTGGATTAAAAACTTTGGATTGACTTAGTAACAAGCTTTAAGACAGCACAAGTAAATGAAAAAGAACATTGAGTATTATGAGACTTTTTTCTAGGAAATGCATATATGCTCAATAACACTTCTGTGGCTGGTCGTCATGTTTCCATGGAAGCAATCTGATAAAGAGAAACTGGCTGCCTGGTTCTCATGTCTTCATGGAGACAATCTGAAAAAGAGAAACTGGCTACAGTCTGGTGGAGAGTGATTGGCTGAGGAAAAAAAAGAAAAGCAGAAACTGGCTAGGAGATAATATTCTCTAAAAGCATTCAGGGGTTTTCCCAAGGTAGATAATGTTCTCTGAAAGGATTCAGGGGCTTTCCCAAAGTAGTTAATGTTCTCTGAATGCATTTAAGGGTTTTCCCAACTGGGAGAGCTATATAAGACAAAACCAATCAGCACTTAAGAGGCACAGGCAGCACCATGTATCTTAGCATGGATAACCTTTCTTTTAGGTAATCTCAAGTCTATAAGTGTGGCTGTCAGTTTAGGACTTTTGTTCCTATTAGGAGGGTAAAACTTAAATATTTGAAGGTGTATATAATTGTGTATGTTAGTATTAAATTGATAGGTTTTAAGGGGTATTGGGGTGTGCTTTTTTGTTTTGTTTGAGGGCTTTCAATAAAACAAAAAGTTTTATAAGATGTGATGTAGGCTCAAATGGATATGACAAGAAACAACTGTATAAAAGTTCAACTTATCAAGCAGTATATGCATATAACACAAGCACTGGCACTAGACATTTAACAAAAAAGGTGTTATACATAAAAGTTGGGAATAATAAATTTTAATACAATGATGCTTTCTGCAATGTCTTTAAATGTAAATGGCCTCAAAGATAAATACAAAAAACAGCAAGTAGTGAAGTATATTAAAAAATGTAGAGTGCAAATAGCTATGTTACAGGAGACACACTTAGAAAGAACTGAACATGATAATTTGATAAAGAAAGGTTTTTAGGATGGTTATTCAGCAAAATACCTGGGACAGAGGAAAAGAGGAGTACTTCTATTAATTGCAAGAGGAGCTCTCATAGTGTTAGAAGAAGATAAAAAATATAATAATGGCAGATTTGTAGTCCTAAGGGGTGACTGGCAAGGGAGGAGGATTACACTGGCATGTATTTACATTCCACCTAAAACTGCTATAATGGAGCTTGCAAAATTTCTGGGAGAAATAATCAGTTTTCAGCAAGGAATATTACTTATAGGTGGGGACTGGAATTTGATTTGCAGCACTGAAGATATGTCAGGGAAGGGGCCCAGAAGGAAAAATATAACAAAAGAGGGTAGACTTATGAAGACATTTATTAAAATATTTGGCATGGAAGATGTTAATTCAGTAATAGGAGTTTGGATTCCCCACAATATAAAAACTGGGGTAGGCTGGATAGAATTTACATTTCACAGGAACATGTGCATTTAATTGAAGGTTTTGATATTTACCCAATAACTATTTTAGATTATGCACCAATAATAGCTAAAATAAAAGCACAGGGTAGTGAATTAAAAATGAGACATTGTCACTTTCCCACCTATCTGTTGAAAAGAAAGGAATTTAAGGATTTTAGTGAAGATTATTCAGGAGCTGTTAGAGAGGACAGAAATTTATTCTGAAAATACAGCTAGGGAGTGGGATAAAATTAAGGTGGAATTTAAAAATAAAATAAAAATAGGGTGGAAATAAAAGAATGGAGCTATGGTTTAGAAGTAACAAGAATTATTTAGAGGGCCTGACAAATGTTAAAGTATTGCAGAATAGAGGGAATCTCACAGAACAAGAAGAGGATCAACTGCAGAATGCTAGACAGAAAATAAGGGGTTATCCCGATAATATGCACAAGTTTAGAAAGGTTGCTGTTAAGCAACTGTTTATTTATTTATTTATTTTTTTATAATAACACTAGGGCACAAAAACTTTTAGCACAACAACTCAGGCAACAGAAATTAGAAAGGGCTGTCACCAAACATAGGGAGCCTAAAACAAGGAAGATAACGAGATCCTGTAGAGGTACTAGAAATATTTCAGAAATTCTATGAAAGTCTCTATAAAGCAGCTAAATATGAAAATCAAGAAAAGATACAAATGGAAATGTTTATGGAAGACTTAAATACATCAGTTACTAACGGTTAAGATAGGAGGAGATGAGATAAAAAATGTGATTTATGACGAATCTACAGGAAAATCCCCAGAAATGGATGGTATTCCTGTGGAAGTTTGGAAGCTAGGAGGAAACAATTATAAAGATCTGGAAGGTTTTGTTTTTGTTTAACAGTATTTTAAGAGGAGGAGAAGAACCACCATCCTGGAAGAAAGCAGTGGTAGCTGTAATACCTAAAGAGGGTAAAGCTCCATCAGATCCAGCTTCATACAGGCCCATTTCAATACTAAACCATGATTATAAAGTGTTCATGTCTATAATTTCTAAAAGAATGGCAAATGTAATGCCATAACTGATAGATATGGATCAATGTAGTTTTGTTTAGGGGAGGCAAACATTTGACAACATTAACAGAATATTGTTGATACAGAAAGAAGCAGAATGTAAGAAAATACTATTGTTGATGGGTCTTCATGCAGAAAAAGCATTTGACAGAGTAAGCTGGGACTTTATGAGCAGGGCAATGGAAGCATTTGCATTCACTGATAAAATTATAAGGTTGATTAGGAGGATATATGAGGAAACAGATGCAAAAATTAAACTGGGTTGGGTCCTCTCTAATAATTTCTGCTTGAGCAGAGGAGCCAGGCAAGGGCGTCCTCTTTCTCCTTTATTATTTGCATTATATTTAGAACCACTAACAAAGAAAATAATGGACTCAGAAATTCAAGGATATAATTGGTATGGTAGTCAAGAAAAACTGGCTTTTATTGCAGATGATATTATTTTATACTAGACAAAACCATAAAGAGACATTACAGTGTTTTCATAGATTCATAGATTCATAGATTAGTACTAAGCTAGCTGCCCTTGCGAGCCATTTTAAGCTTAGCCAGTTATCCCTTGTGAGACTCAAACCCTGCACCTTGTGTTTGTAAGGCAAACACCTTAACCATTAGGCCACCCTCCCAATGTTGTGGAACATTTTGAGACAGCTCCAGATCTTTTAGGGATACAAAATGAATGAAGCTAAAGTAAAGGCAATAGCACTGTTACTCTGTTGATTGAGTGGGTAATTACACCTCTGTTTACTTCCTGTTTTAACTTAGCATCATCCCTCACTCCCACTGAGCACTGTTCTCCCATCACCCATCCCTTGACTGAGCTCTGTTCTCCCATCACCCATCCTTTGACTGAACTCTGTTTTTCAATCACCCATCCCTTGACTGAGCTCTGTTTTCCCAACATCCATCCTTCCCTTTGTGCTCTGTTATTTCCTGTAGGCACCATCTTTAATCTCACAATGAATGCATGCCTTTTCTGGTGACCCTGGACTCTTGTCAGAGCAAATCAGTAAGTCACAAGCAGCTAGCACATATTTATATCATAGAAAGGTTACTAGTTCAGGCTATAGGTTGCAGATACTAAATGTTATGTTGTGATGTTTGTAAAACCTAATTGACTAGTTTAACAGTGTCTTTATGGGAATGTGTTTAACTAAGCAGAGACTGCATACAAACAGTAGTACTAGCTAAAACTAATTATACTGCTAGAAGCTAGGATGTCAGGAGACAAATGCACTGTACTGATTTCAGTGCAACTTCTTTGGAAGAGGGGGAAGCAGTTGGACCACAGCTGGATCCAGCACTAGGCAACATAAGTAGTCACCTTGAGCTGCACGGTGGTGGGGCATTCTGGCCAGAAGGCTTCAATATAAAAATAAAAATAAAATAATAATATTTCTTTAACACCGGGGTAGTGGCGTCTTCACTTTTAAGGAGAACCATGCACATGTCTCATGCCAATGCAGATGTAAAAACATTCCATACTCACGCAAGGAATTTAAACTAGCCATTCTGAGAAAGTGAGTGAGTGTGAGTGTAAGTGAGTGTGTGTGTGTGTATGTGTGTGTGTGTGTGTGTGTGTGTGTGTGTGTGTGTGTGTGTGTGTGTGTGTGTGTAATTTAAACTAGTGGTATTGTTTGTTTCAGTATTAGAGAGAAAATGTGTGCATGCGTGTGTATGTGTATAATTTAAAGGGTCTATATTATATCATCGAACGCTTAAAAAAGCGAACGATAAATAATTGAACCCATGTAAGTGAAAGCTTACAATCTCGAAAGCTCAGAACAGCAATTTTTTTTCCAAGTACAAAAAAATCTGGATAAAGCCTGACATAATGGTGGGATAAAAATGAAGACAGATTTTAAATATTCCTCTTATAAACTTAGAGAGTTGCTAGAATAATAGTATTTGTGTTAACCTACATTTTCTGAAGTATATGAAGTCTGAAACTCACATGTATTTCATTATTTAGTGACTACAGTCCTCAGATCTTCCCAGTGATTTTGCCAGAAAACCATAAATTTGAGGAACAGTCCAGAAATATGTGGTAAAAATCTGTCCATTCTGTGAAAATATGGACAGTTGAGTGGGATGTGTGTGCTTTGTTGTGTGAGAGAGAATGGGCAGGATTCACGAAGCCTCCGTGTAAGAGTTATAACTCATACACGGAGGCTGCAGTTAAACGGAGCAATGTCAGCATGCTCTGCATATTCATGAGAGCATGCTGAATCACACTTAAGGCTAACACGGTCCTTGTAAGACAGTAGGGGCGTGTCCGTAGGCCGAGCCCTGTAAGCGGACACGCCCCCAGAAGAGGAAAAGTTCCCAAAGTAAACACCCACGACAGAGTCCACAACACATGCCCCCACAGACTATGAACAGAAAACATATAAATAAACATGTTATATATATATTTTTTAAATTGTAAAAATGTTTAACCGTGAGTGCGCTCATTTGCGCGGGCGTGCCCGTAGCGCAGCTACAGTTAGCAGTCAGTGGGAAAGCATATAAGAACTAAATATGCAAAATAAGCCAGGAAGCAATAGCGTAGCAGTAGAGATGTTGGCTGAAGAGCATGCATTCATGGTTCGAGCCTCCACAACACCAATTTTTTTTATTTTTAGCAAAATAAGCAGGAAACAAGTCCCTGACAAATATGTACACATAAAACCACATTTTATGTAAAATGTAATGAAATAGCCCATTTATATTGAAGAAATGTGAGATAACAAAAGAATAAAAAATGCCAGATGTGCCCATAGCTGAGCTACAGTTTAACAGAGTGGGTGCATCTGCCCGTAGATGAGCAGTGGTTTAACTGGTGCAAAATGAGTGCCCGTAGCTGAGCAGTGGTTTAACATGCTAAATCTATGTGCCCCTAACTGAGCTGAGCGTAATATGCGTGCTGATAGCCAAATGAGGCTTAAACCAGCGTACCCCGTTTGCGCGGAGCTGCGCACCGTGCAAACAAGCTAACCGACGGGCAACGTTGAGCAAGCCGTATCAAAACTGCCTTTACACAGACACACCCCTCAGCATGTCTAGACAGTCATGAAAAATAAAAAGCAGTGGCCAGGTTCGAACCCAGGATACTATACACCATAGTCAAGGTACTGAACCACTAAGCCATGACAGCAGTACCTATAAATGCAATAATAGCTAATATATAGGAATGAATACAAACTGGAGCATGACAATGCAGGTTTACTGAAGTTGATACAATTCCAAAATGGCCAATCACAGATATGTGTGGGAAAAACAGACTATATAAGCCCCATAGGCGGGAATACACAGCATAAACAATTGTAGAACTGACCTGCAGGCAGAATGACAGGAGTAGGAGAGGGTAGTTGCTTTCGAGCACAGAGGTGGGGCATTGAGGAGTCCAGGTACATGGTCTGGCTCCTAGTCCACAATCATGAGGCCCAACTCATGCAGGGCCAGGTCCTCTGGGGAGCATACAGGGCCGAGGCGTGGGACCGGTTGGCTCATGATCTCACCAGTGCCACAGGGATTCCAAGGACTGGTGAGCAGGTCCATCAACACCATGCGGACCTGAAGAGACGCAAGCAGGACCAACTGAACCTTTGGATCCAGGAGGCCCGGCAAACACCCAACGCCCCACTACTGAGTAAGTTACATTTAATTATGTATGTAAGAAATTAAACTAGCTGATATTATGGAGATGTGTATTCCAATATTACTTCATTTATATTACAGCTGCAGGTGTCCGTTCTGCGAACTGCAGAGCCTATGGTGATAGGCTGGTGCGGTTGCACCACCAGGCAGGTCAGTAATCCACTACCAGTAACTGTAAAGAAATATAAAAGTATGACAGTCAGCAAAAGAGTGCAGTGTAGTCAGTAAGGAATAAAATGTGCAAGTAACAGTGTGAAAGTGTCTGCAAGTATTGCTTGATTACAAAAGTGTGTTTCAGCCTGTAAGTTAAACCGAAAAATGAAACTGTCTGACATATATTCTGAAATAAAAATGCCCTACCTGTAAGAAAATAGTACACAACCTGCAGCAGGCTGAAAAGTATAGCTGCAGAAGATGATGAAATCACATGTGTGAAATATATCCCTGTTGAAATACTGAAACATGACAGAAGTGAGACTGCTGGAAAGGATTGTAATAACTATAGGTAAAACATGTCAATGAAGCCTAGAAGTAAGTACCATCCTGAATAGTAAAATGAAAGCAAGTGAGAGAGTGTGAGAAAGTGTCATGAATCCAGCAATAAAGTAGTAATAACCCCTGAATAAAGTATACTGCAGTCAAGACAGAATTAAATGCATGTGAGAATCAAAACCAAACAGCGAAATCTGTTCAAAGTGTTGCTGCATCTGGAATGTGTATCCCAAAATCTGGATATGTTGCTCTCAGTCTGCAATATGCAGATAGGATGATTGTCTGATATACCAAACATTCACACTTGTCTACAGCTATATAAAGCAAATGTAGCAGGATGATGTAGCTAAACAAAGCTAGATATGAATGTGTATGAAGAACAATAAAATGTATATTGATGTTGCAGTAACAGTCCTATCACCAAGTTGAAATAGTTATCATATAGGAAACTGTAGTTAGAACAGTAGTGTGTATATAACTGTAACTATTAGAAATGTACAGCATATGTATTGGTATTCAAAGGTGTTAATATTATTTTCTTTACCCCACCCTATAACCACATATAACCCATTCCACGTGAAAATGGTATGTGCAATCACAATTAACACCCCTGGACGTTTGTCCTGTTGGGTCATATATATTTGCATGTCCGTTGATGCATCTGCCCTGTTCATACATCCAAACCTGATGGCCTGTTGCCATCAATTAACCCTGCATGTTGTTGGACTGTGTATTTCTGGTCAAATTATGCATGTGTCATGCACGCTGTTCAATGGTGTGAATATCTGGGTGTTTGGTTAATGGGAATACTAATGCATGCTGTTACAACTAATTGTGAATGGTATTATATGTCACTAACCCAAACTGTCATGACATAATGCAAAACATAGGACGACAGGGAAGGCGGGTTCCAGCAGACCCACCTCTCCCACCTCAGCTGGCGAGTGCACCTGGTACTAGTGCCGAGTCCGGACCCTCCTCCGGTGGCCCTGTGCCACCTGCGGGTGGAAGCGCTGCAGGGGATGGGGCTCACCCCCCCTCTGCAAGTGTGGCCAGAGGAGAACCACCACTCACCCTCCGTAGCATCCGGACTGTGGTGCGTAGGGAGATTCGGGACTCTGTTCTCGAGCCCCTACGCCGGCTTGAGGCACGGGTGGCATAACTAACGGGCATGCCTGTTGCCCGGCCTACACAGCCCCCAGCACAGCTCTGTCCTGGGCAGTGAAGGAACAGTGGCAACTGCCTATGAGTGGGGATATCAGTTCCACTGTTGCCATTTGTGGGCTCATGGGCTCTGGATATCCAAACCTCCGTCCCCGTCAATTGTGTAACCCCCCCACACATGTCATACACCGCCCCTGTATGCATCTTGTTTGTCTTGTCTGTTTACCTACCCAACCTACCTCCCCAGCTGTACCAACTTCCTTCACCTGACATACCACTCTCACCTGAAAAAAAAAAAAAAAAAAGGGCACTCTGTACCCACAAAAATATTACTCCCCATACATAGCTGCCCATTCCGCACACATGTCTGCAGGACATGGAATCTATCAATTACAATTGGCTGTACAACAAGTATTATTGTTGTCCTGACACCTCTCTCAGGGGTGGAAGGTTTCAAATGTCACACCAAATTACATACATATGCACAGCTGTTGCTGATGAAGAAATGGGCAGCTATGGGCCTTACCTACATCCCTCCTGCAAATCCCAAGCTTGTTTCCCTACTGTCTTACCCTCTTTGTGACCCCTTTTTCACCACTTTCCTGTCTCCCCATTTTCTTTTCTTTCAAAGAAAATAGCGCGGGTGTGCGCCAGAGTAAGCACCGTTAAGCAGTTGTAAGCGGGTGTGCGCTTGTGTGCGCGGAGCTAACCGCCAGTGCGCATGTGTAAGCTCCACGCAAACCAGCACTAACCCGGTTACAACTGCTTAAAAGTGCCTTAGTCACTTTGATTGACAGGTCCTGTACTCAGTTCAAAAGCAAAATAAAATCCCACTGTCAGTCCCGAACCCAGGACCTTGGAAACACTAGTCTGTATGACCTACCACTAAGCCATGACTCTTATACAAGAACATTGTGCTAAAATAAATATAACATGTAATAGTAGGGATGAATGTAAAGGGAATATAGGATGTGTAGTACACAAAGCATGTCATTTAGAATTACTGTCAAAACTACTGGATTTCGATAATAGTAGTGTGTGAACGCAAACAGACATGCTAGTTGGCAGCTTGTAGATAATAATGTCAGTTAAAGTACATATATAAATGTATGTATATGTACATATATATATATAAATATATATCTATATATAGTTGTAGGAGTCATTGTGCATAGACACTTGCTACAGGGAACATGAGAGAGGAATGGAGAAATGTGAATATACAACACAGCCTGAATCATGAGAGAGATACTAACCTTTACACTCACAGAACACTGTCCACAGCATACCAGCATGGTCTCCGCCCTTACAATCTGAAAGGGCAACGCCTATCCCACATACCCTTTTATAGCACTGACCTGAAATCACAGTGAGAACTGCAATCAGTACACAACTGGCTGTATGCAATTAGCAAATGCTGGCTTACAATTGGTGCAGAGGCCATCACATGGACCTATGCAGATACCTACAAAAGCATCCAGTACTAACACTCCACACATGCAATACATTCATTGCACTGTCTGGAAGCAGACAGAGGGAGAGCGAGAAGTGAGAGAGAGAGAGAAAAAAAAAAAAAATTATACACTGTGACTCTGTCACCTGAAGCTGTCAGCAGTGACAGTAGCAGCAGCAAGCAGAAGCAGCGGTAATGCAACCAGCTGCGACAAACACAGGTAATGCAAAGTAGCAGGTTAATAGTGTGCATACTGTGAACCCTCCAAATGTGTCATAGGTCTGTATCCATAGGTATGTCCATGTTATATGTTGTGTGTATGTAGTTCCACCAAAAGGGGATGACCATACATTACATGTCAATCAGTCTTAGACCATGATCCTGGCAGCAGTTGTCTGTGCGTTGCCCCAGCAATGGCTGTAGTGACTGCTTTGAAAGGTTAGCCAGGTTCAAAAGGCAGGATCAGCCCATCACAAAGGCACACTGGCTTGGAACAAGTGTCTGCAGGTACCCGATATCACTGCATATGCATCCCATACTGCATAATTCCATAGCTTAGCAGACCAGGCCGGTTATGCATATGATGTGGTAGTTCCCAGGGTTAGTCGAGGTACCTCCTTAGTGGTGTGGGACCACTGTTGCTGTATGCCACTGTCCAGGTACATATCCTGTAGTACGGCCAAGATAAATTATCAGTGTTATATGCGGTTGTATGTCCTCTCGGAGTGCAGGTAGCACACATCCAGGGATACCATGAGGTCACGGTGATGCTGTGTGTTCTTCTCTGCTGAGGGCAGCCCTCACCTGGACATGTGAGATGATAGGGAGGTTACATCCAGCTGTGATAAATATTTCAACTGGTGGGGGAGAAGGAGGGGGGGATACGTGCACCGAACATGTCTGCAAGATTGTTGCCAATATCCGTGTGTTTGGTGAATGTTAAGTAGGTGTGTATTAACACAGAGCATATCTGAGGCATGTGGTCCATATGTGTAACATAACTGAAGAAGGCCTTGTGGTCATCCACAGTGTTTGTGTCCATTTTCCTCCCAGAGTAGGCCGTGGCCATTGTTATGACGGACCGTAGCGTAGTACCAGTGCTGACCACAGATGCCTTCCCTTAATGTGAATGCGCTCTGTCCTGCAGTAGCCTCCTGCTATTGTTATACAATCTGTCTCTGTCTGGGGTCCACCGGACAGGATGCCTAACCTTTGTGCATAGGGTCTGGGTTAGAAATGTGTGTGCAAGTTCCATGCAATCGGTGGCATGTCCGTGGTAAGCATTTGCAAAGGGGTCAGCAGTGTGGCTTGTGGCTTCCACTGGCCCAGTGTGCTGCATGGATACCATCTCAGTCCCAGCAAGTGAATAACTGTCTAATCACATACATATCAAAGTAGTCTACTGTGCTGGTTGTGGTGGTGGGATATGTATATCCAGATTTGCCTGCCCTGGAAATCCAAATGAAGGGTAAAGCCAAAATATTTAAAAAAATACTCCTTTATTCAAAGCGAGTGTCCAAATGAAGGGTAAACCACTCGCTTTGAATAAAGGAGTATTTTTTTAAATATTTTGGCTTTACCCTTCATTTGGATTTCCAGGGCAGGCAAATCTTTTTGGTTTTGGTCTTGGTCAAGCTTGCTCATCATCGCTACTTGGTTTATATGTATATCCAGGCCAAGTAACTTCTGTCCACATCACAGTAGTGGACGGTGTCCCACATACAGTACCTTGGGATGAACCCCCAGAGTGAGGTTGTGCATTGCACCTGTCAGTGTGTGCTGACCGATGGGGCATGCTACTATGTTGTGTGGAATGTGGCAGGTATTGTTGCACAGGTGTTGGCTGAGCACTGACATCTGGCCATGTACCTGTGTATCCACCATGACACACACACATGCAACATATGGGAGTAGTAGTATATCACTACACATGAGTATCATGTATAGTATGTGTGCCATATATTGCTGACATGGTCTGCTGATATCCTGTTTTTGTTTTCTTCCAGGGAGATGGCGCGTCAGCGTAACCCCGCCTACTCTGTGGCAGAAGACGAGGAGATCCACCAGAGCCTGGTATGGGAGTATGACATCCTGTTTTCCCGCACCAGTCAGAATCAGCAGGAGAGGGCTGCACTGTGGCAAGACGTTGTCCGTAGGGTAAATGATATTGGCATGCATAACAGGACATATGAGCAGGTACAACATCACTGCAGTGATTTAATCCGAAGTGTCCATCAGCGTGCATCAGATATCCACAGGCAACAGGTTGCCACAGGAGGTGGGGTGGCCACACATCCCCCCTCATCAGACTGGAGGGGCTACTCCTAAGTGTTGTGGCTCCAGCCCCGGAACACCAACAGCAGTACACCTGCATTATGATGGAGGCTGGTTCCACACAGCAGCACGACATGGAGCGTGCAGGTAATATGCCATATGTACACTTGACTGTTCTGTACACTGTATCATATGCAATATCAATGGCACAGTTGTGCCCACTGACATTAATCTCATCATTTCTGCAGGTCCCTCCGGGGTTACAGCAAGGCAGGCCATCCATGCTGGTGAGTGTGTTTAACATAACCTATAATAGTCCTGATAATGCTAGTAACAGTAGTGTAACTCAGTAGTGCTCTGTGTGTATACTGCGGGGTATGCATGTGTGCATGTGTGCAGGTGTGCCTGTGCACATGTGTGCATGTGTGCATGTGTGCAGGTGTGCCTGTGTCCACGTGTGCATGTGTGCATGTGTGCCTGTGTCCACGTGTGCATGTGTGCCTGTGTCCACGTGTCCACATGTGCATGTGTGCATGTGTCCATGTGTGCATGTGTGTAGAAGTGCATCACTGGTAACAATGTCTGGAGACTGTAAACTGTGTTTCCTGTCTTCCTCCCACAGGTTCTGGGGCTGCTCTGGTGACCTGCAGCAGGGAACCTGAATCCTGTGCCACGGCTACTGGTAATGATGATATTTGTGTAATGGTACAGGAAGGTGTGTCAGGGTCTGCCATTGGTCAGCCAATTGACAGTACACAGCTGTCAACCCCATCATCCTGCCAGTACATCCTTTGTCACCATTGTCCCTAGGTGATGGACAGGGTACAGTGGGCATAGACCAGGGTAATGTGGTACCTGTGGCACATGCGTCCCCACACAGCAGCCATGGGCAGGGTCCTCCGATGGTACCACACAGACAGTTGCCCATGGGTTCTCGTGGGAGCATCCATGGGCGTACTGCCTCTGGCCGACGTGCCCAAAGAGGTCTGTCAACCTCAGCTATGTTTTGGACTGTCATGCAGGCACAGTCACGTATGGAAAGGTACACCAGACAGGGTCTGAGGGAGCTGAGAGCATGTCGCACAGCCATGACAGACAGTATGCGTGACATTGCGGATGCTATCCGTAACTTCACCGATGTCATAGACAGACGTTGTGGGGACATATTACAGCAGTTCCACAACCAGATGTCCATGAGCCAGGGCAATGGTGGGCGTTTGCGGCGTCGACGTGGCCGTATGCTGGCAGCAGCAGCAGCTGGCAGTCGGCGCGGACTACACCAGGCTCGCACATGCCCCCATAGTGCCAGCAGCAGCCCCAGCAATGCTGGGTCTGTGCTGTCATTGGAACGCCCCAGGAGACCACATGCACATGGCTCTGGACAGTCCCAACAGGGACTTGTGTCCAGTCAACACACTCCCGCTTCTGATGACAGTACCCAGTCTGGCTTAGTACTGGATACGGTCCGTAGCACCCCTGCCAGGCACAGGTACCGTGTCCGTGCACACAGACACTGATCTGTATGGCCTGCCAGGTGCAGTCTGTGGCTGTCCACAAACCCCTGTATATGGCAGCCATGAGGTGGAACTGTGTGTGTGCATACACACATGCGAAATGTTAACACCTAGGGTGACCACATACACGCACACACTGCACCAACACTGCCCCACCCTGTACTGCTGCCCCTCACCAACACACATACACACACATGTCAATTGGTGGTATCAGTGGCTGACTCAGGCATACCTAATCCACACCCTGTGCATATGATGACACTGTGCCACCTCCTGCAATCTGCAACATCATTGCGGGAACAGGTAAACACATTGCTGATGCACAGGGTGACTACATAGAAGTGTATTAGTAGTATCATGTTGGTAACAGTACAATGTGCTGCTATAACTGTGTGTTTATCCCAGCATGCCTGCTGCAGTAACTGTATGAATGTCCTGAATTGTTATCTGCACCCATAGTACATACCAAAGTATAACAGCTGCACATAATTGCATGCCGGTGGTAAGGTTGTCAACAGATAGCCGCATACATGGGTAGCACAGGGGGAAAGCTAACGCAAGTAGTGATATGCAATGGTGGACATGTACAGTAATGGTGTCAAGTTGCCCACAACGACTATGCCATGTGGATGTTCACGCATGTAGATATGTGTGCAGTACCAATGTAATCCAAATCACAAATAACTATGACATAATATCAGTTCTACCATGGGCATTTGCGCTGTGTATTACTGGGTACATGTTGATAGTGCCTACATATTTGCATTGTTACTTACTGTTATTGTTACCCCTTCTTTGTTGTACAATGCACTACTTCCAGCCCTGTTTACTGTAGCTTTGTTTGCATGCATGTTCGCTTGGGGTTCCCTGGAACACTGCTTACACCTGCAATGCAGAGTTACAGTGCTTCTGTAGACTTCTAGTGACATCTGCATAGCATATGATACGTATGTCAACTTTACACATGACAGAACGTCACTGTCTGTCCTGTACGCATGTATGTTGCCTGTGACACATTGCACACGTCTTACCTGGCATTTACCCACGTGTGCAGTCATATATGTCAGTGCTATGAAACAGTAGCGGTACACCCACACATACACACCTTCAGTATGTTGTTCCCCATTGGCCCTATGTGTTGGTACTCACCATGGCAATCACACTACTAGGGTAGCATGTGCAAAGGTAACCTGTGAATCGCCTCTATGGCCCAGTTGTGGTTTATGTGAGTCATGTTTCAATGTCACAGCTGCCACATGTATGCAGTCATCCATCACCCTTGGCCAGGAACGTACAACACATGTGTGGGATGCCACCACACAGCCAATCTGGGGACTGGGCTCTCTGAACCCAGTAATGCCATACTCTGTCAGGTGGCATGTCATATATACTACATCCTGGACAAACGTCAACCCCAATCCCTGCTGCTACTATTGATAATACCCCTGAAGATGTTCCTAATAGTTTTGACCAGTTCTTTACTGAGACATTTCAGGCCCTAGCTAGCCATCTACCTCCTAGCTCCCCTGGTCCTGAAAGTAGCACCCCTAGAAACCTACTTGCGTTCAGCTGCCAACCAGTCGCCACTTCACTTCTCCGTACCTTGATTGAAACAGTGAAACCCACTACACTTTCTGTTGATCAACTCCCTGCCAAGTACCTATCAAAATCAGATGATGCTATTGCTTACCCCGTCTCAAAGGTAATCAAACGAACCATGGTAGAATCTAAATTTCCCACCATCTGGAAAATGTCATATGTAATCCCACTTCACAAAGGAGGCAGCTCTACTGAATTCTCCAATTATAGGCCAATAGCTATACTCTTTCCACTTGCAAAGATTATGGAAACTTTAGTCATAGACAATTCATGCACCACCTAATCCAAAATCGCATTATGGCAGACACTCAGCATGGCTTACGTCCTCATCACAGCACTACTTCAGGCCTCCTAGCCTTTACTAACACCATAAACCATACTTGCAACACTAATTATATATCCTCAGCCCTCTTTTTGGATCTTTCCAAGGCATACGATATGGTTGATCACCAACTTGTACTCCACACCCTGCAAACACTGTCTAGATAGTGGAGCCTTCCAATGGTTTCAATCCTACCTGCATGGTCGACAGCAGGCTGGCCTCTGGCAGAACAAACTCTCTAACCTTCTACCTAACACCCTCAGAGTACCACAAGGCTCTATACTAGGGCCCTTGCTGTTCTCCATCTTCATTAACGACCTTTATACTGTCATCCCAAAAGTCAGCTGTATCCAATATGCTGAAGACTCTACTCTGATCTGCTCAGCCACATCTCCAGTAGAGTTATGGTCAGCTACCCAGACCACCTTTAATACAATAGAAAACTGGCTTTCTGAACATCGTCTGATCCTAAATCCCAAATAAACTAAACTGCTGTTATTTCACCAACACGTAGGTCTACCGCTTTCACCATTACCATAACATCAACTGATGGCACAATAATCTCCCTGACCCATCTACTAAACTATTAGGTGTCATCATAGACAATAATCTCAAATGTGACCTACATGTTAACCAAATTATCAAAGCCATCAATAGAAAACTAGGGTCACTTTACAGAATTAAAGCCTTTCTAGCCCTCCAGCTAAAGGTGCCATAGCTCGCTCACACCTTGTTTCAACCCTTCTGTATGCATCCCTCTACTCGAATATGAGCAAGACTGTCCTTAACAAACACTCAATTTGCTACAACCACATTGCCAGGTTTGCCACTGGGCTGCCTTTTAGGACACATCATTGCATCAATCTAAATCAGCTTGGTTGGCTTGCAATACCCAGCCTAATACAGTATAACCAACTGATTATGGCCTATAAAATCCTCTATAATCCAGACAATACTCCTGCACTTCAAATATTATCACCCCCTATAACAATCCTAGACCGCTTCGATCCTCTAACAAACTACTAATTCAGACTAGCAAATTTAATAACACAGCTGGTGATTCTCTCTTTGCAAACTCTGTAAGTAGATCCTGGAACTCACTTCCAGCTGATATTACCCTACTGTCCACCTTAGGTCAATTTAACACTAGACTCAAACAACATTTGTCACTTAACTGGCTATGTCAATGTATCAAGCCTGGCTAACTCGAATGTGTAAAATCTGTGAACCACTTTACTGTGTAGTTTAATTTAATCCTGACTTGTGCTCAGGACTAACGTTAACCTGTGGAACATGTTTAACTTGCTTACTTATGTAATCTCTGTAAATAATCTGTTTGTAATATGTAATGCTGGTATTATGTAATGCTGTATCTGCTACCCTCGTAGCTTGTCTCCACGGGCCTCCCCTGGAAATGGACATGCATCCAGTCAGACTATCCCGGTCAACAAATGTAGGATAAATAAATAAATAAAATATATTACAGTGACTACAATACAAGTCAGACATTGACACGCACTGACAGCATGCTGAACACACTGGGGCATACGTGGGGACTCAGAATAGCAGCCTGCCTGGGCATCACACACCTCCGCAGCTGGCACAAAGGCATATGTTCCGTCGGAACAAAGCACATGCCACACATGGCACGCACATCCCCTGTGCCACACACTCACAGCCTGTAGGGCTACACAACACACCTGCTACAGACGTGTCAGGTACCTGTCTTGTGTGCTGCACTGGGGTCCCGCTCAACAGGCTGTATCTGGTGAAGGTCACAGTGATATGCCTCAGGGGCACTATGGTCCACCACAGAACACATGCATACAGGTCAGTCAGAGGCATGGACACATTTGACTCACTCATTGACCATGCCAGTATGGCTGCCTGAGACATACCTCCCTGGACTACATGATAGGGAACATAGAATGGATCTCTCAGCATGTGGCACAGGCCAGTATGAGCCTGATGTTGGTTGCCAACATACCCTCACCAGGTATTCTACCACTATATGTGGGAAGGGTGTTGTATGTCTACATTATGCTCAGTCTCCACTGTCATTCATAGGGTATCCACTGGCTGTCAACGTGTGCTTACATGCTAGGGAAGCCACAATGATGTGCAAGGGTCATCTTGCACGTGACACCCATGGCCCGATGTATAATGGCAAAGCTCCTTGGTACACACATACTGCCTTATGCTGCAGGACATGGTTTACATAGCCACCTCCGTGGGTATCACACAGGTTAGGACACTAACAGTGCTGCTACACAACAACAGCAGTGTACACCGGAAGATGCATGCACCAGACACTGCCCTCAGCATGGTGAACTGCAATGTCTGTGCAGTACCAGATTCATGATTCATGGCTCACAGGTGTTACCCATCACTGACAGGTTATGCCCCATACCATGCCTGTCGTCCCCTACACATGTAACACACATGGATAGGGGGTGGTATCCCAAGGTACCACAAATACACACACCTCCAGGTTGTTGGCACAGCACAAACCATCACGGCCTAATCATGTGCAGCTAACAGTGTGTCGGACTGCCATCTGGTTCATAGCCTGGCACACACAACCCTCCCATACACAGGAAGACCACCTATCCTCCATAACAACACTGGCAATATGACAGTCTCAAGAACTGTGTTTATATGGCTGGACTGCATCCAGCCAAACATTGTGTGTGAGCATTACTGTAGCTACAACACACTAGTTGAAGGGTTCACAGCATGTGGTCACTGAATTGCAGTGGAATGACATGTTACCACTACCACAACAGGTGGGAACATGCAGCACCTGTACATCGACTACATGTACACTATATGGCCCAGACCAGATGTGTATCCCCTGCTGTAGGTATTTCACCATATACACCCACACTGTATAGAGACATACCACGTGCGGACCCTGCACAGTAAGACACAGTCATATTGGTATACATTGCAAATACCATTTATCCACTCGAGGCATGTGTCAGACATGGTAACTACTGCAGGTCACAGGTATCTATGTGTATGTGTCACACACATACATCATGTGTGCAATGCCACTGCTGGTTTAGGCAATGGCATGCATTGTTATGTACAAAGACCCACACAAGGTCATACTGTGTGACACAACCACACGTGGCAGTTGTGGGTTACCAAAACATACCTATCTATACTCTGACAATGGTAATAGACACAGTAGCAGAGCGCACTATTGGCATTACTAGCCAACTAGCCCTGTTTGGCTGTGCTGACATCCCCTGTGTTTACTGGGGGAGTATGCAGCATCTGGTGTATTGTAGTATTTGCCAAAAGGATCTGTTTTCTCACACTTGCATTTACACACACCCTACTACCCCCACACACATGCACACTTGCCATTTGCAGGATTCATTCCCCTACCTAACTAAGTCATGACACGTGAGAGAAACGCATTAGCAAAGCACACTATTCAGTTTACTAGATAGTTCCTCTTCTCTGGCTGTACTTATAGGGTGCTGACAACATCAGTATTTTGAAAGGGTAATGTGCATCAGGTAGTGTGATCTCCTAATTGCCAAAACTAACATGTTTTTCATACGGAAATGCACACACACAAACTCCCCACATCCACACACACACACGTGCCATTTACAGGTTTCAAACTCCTACCTAACTACATTATGATACTCGGGAGAGACGCATTAGCAGAGTGCGCTATTCACATTACTGGGAGGCTTCCCTTCTCCAGCTGTACTTATAAGGTGCTGACATCATATGTGTTTAGAAAGGGGAGTGTGCATCCTGTAGTGTGTTCTCCCAGTTGTCAAAAGGGACATTTCTCTCACACATAACTGCACACACTAACCCCCCCTCATCCAAACACACACACTTGCCATTTGCAGGATTTAAACCACTACCTAACTATGTTATGACACTTGAGATGGATGCATTAGCAAAGAGCGCTATTCGCATTACTGGGAGACTTCCCTTCTCCTGCTGTACCTATAGGGTGCTGACTTCATCTGTGTTTAGAAAGGGGAGTGTGCATCCTGTAGTGTGTTCTCCCAGTTGCCAAAAGGGACATTTTTCTCACACAAATTTGCACACACACACTAACCCCCCTCATCCCAACACACACACTTGCCATTTGCAGGATTCAAACCACTACCTAACTATGTTATGACACTTGAGACGGACGCATTAGCAGAGCGCACTATTCGCATTACTGGGAGGCTTCCCTTCTCCTGCTGTACTTATAGGGTGCTGATATAATCTGTGTTTAGAAAGGGGAGTGTGCATCCTGTAGTGTGTTCTCCCAGTTGCCAAAAGGGACATTTCCCTCACACAAATTTGCACACACACTAACCCCCCTCCTCCAAACACACACACTTGCCATTTGCAGGATTCAAGCCACTACCTAACTATGTTATGACACTCGAGACGGATGCATTAGCAGAGTGCGCTATTTGCATTACTGGGAGGCTTCCCTTCTCCTGCTGTACTTATAGGGTGCTGACATCATCTGTGTTTAGAAAGGGGAGTGTGCATCCTGTAGTGTGTTCTCCCAGTTGCCAAAAGGGACATTTCCCTCACACAAATTTGCACACACACACACTAACCCCCCTCATCCAAACACACACACTTGCTATTTGCAGGATTCCAACCACTACCTAACTATGTTATGACACTCGAGACGGACGCATTAGCAGAGCGTGCTATTTGCATTACTGGGAGGCTTCCCTTCTCCTGCTGTACTTATAGGGTGCTGACATCATCAGTGTTTAGAAAGGGGAATGTGCATCCTGTAGTGTGTTTTCCCAGTTGCCAAAAGGGACATTTCCCTCTCACACACACAAACCCCACTCACCCACCGAGCATTTGCAGGATTCAAACCCCTACCTAACTATATTATGACACTTGAGGGAGACGCATTAGCAGAGCGCACTGTCCGAATTACTGGGCATCTGTTCTGCACCTGTAGTATTTATAGGGAGCTGACATCTTTATTTCTACAGAGGTATGTAGATGTAGTACTACCTGTCAGGTGGGGGATAGCATATATATGCATTTGCAGCCACCTACGTCAGGGTCAGATATGCACATTGCACTGGCAGGTTATGTTCTATACCATGCTTTGGGACCACAGGACCTGTAACACACAGCACAACCAGTCCAGAACACCACACCCACATCCAGGACACACACTTAGCTTCCCTGGGAACAGTGCCAGGATATGCAGGTATTCACATACACCATTCCAGTTGTTAACATCAGGTACAGGCATATTGTGTGTGAGAACTAGTCAGGCCTCTACCACTTTACCCTACAGCCACTACAATTTGTGGGTCCAAGTGCTTTGGCAGAACCACACACCACAGCCATATGGGTGAATACATATTGCACCTGTCCATCTGCAACATGGGTACTCACTGTTCCACACCAGAGGTAGACCACCATTGTTGATATCTGACCATACCCACCTTTCCCTGGACATCCATATCTCATCTCCACCCCCAGGCAAGGTTGTCACTGCACACAAACTGTGTTTAGCACAAGCAGACTCTACACTTGTGTAGACTGGGGTGGATGACTTCAGAGGACCCATGCTGGAGGACTATACTGGCCACTCAGCATAATCCTTGACAATTGCATTCTATGAGCATGTGTACAGTTTGCATTGGTCATGCTATCCCACATATACCCATGACTGCTCCACAACAAGACACCTGTCAGCTGTACACCAGCCATATATGCGTTCAACAGACAGAGTGACCTAATACATTGCAGAGCTGTAGCCCACAGAGGGAGGACATCTGTGGACAGTTCCGGCATGGCACTTCATTCACACATACTCATTACAACACAGTGTTGACAGTGGAATCGCCCAGAGAATGCAGATAGGGCTCCCCTCAGTCTGTTATTGACGGACATCTACTGTCAGAGATCCTCAGCAACCCTTTCACAGCACACACCGACAACATGGCTGTGGCTTAGCACATTCAATCCCTGAGACCTCCACGGTGCCCCTGCTTGACAGAGGCACAGCTCACTAGCCTTACATGTTGCCTTCTGTGACCTACTTTACAGTGGCACAGTAGCCTACTATCCTGGGGATGCAGATGCCAAGCACACTCTGGCTGAGCTGTCATTCCCTGGGGCAAGAAGCCTAGTATTGACCTCTACACCCATATGTTCAATTGTCGGATGCACAATATTTGTTGTGCTGTTCTACTGTTTGCAGGTCTTTATTGCCATAGCATTCCCTGTTCCTATGACCAACTTGTGTATTTGTGAAAGATGTTTGCATATGACGGCGATCCACTGTATCACTTATGTCTCTGTTGTCATTTACTGTGTGCACTGGGCTGATTGCTGTGTTGTGGTTGGTTCCTGGACTGACACGTACAAATACCAGATATGTGTGGCCAACTGCTAAACGGAGATATGGCCTAAGTGTGTGAGCATGCCCAGTTCAGCCTTTCCATGGCATGTTGTCTGACATATGCCTCATTTATCAAAGTGTGCGAGCATGCCCAGTGTGAGCTTTCCATATGTTGCACTCTGAAATCCACCACATATTTGGGTGTGTGTGAACTTCGACAATATTGCACGTTTATGATTGTGTGTTGGGTGTCATGTTGTGTACTAACTGGCCAACTGCTTCGTGTCTGCCACAACAGGGATTATACTGTGCCTGCAGGGATTGCATGGGATATTTTGCAGACAGTTCTCAACATACTTTCATAATGACCTAACACTGTAGTACCGTATAGTGTACTGGTTTGGTACTTTCACTGTGGTGGACAGTATCCTGGGCTTTAGTCCTATGACTGCTTGACATCTTCATAGTGAGCACAACAGACTGTGTAGGGGCCAGTTGTGCACATATGACCATGTTGCAATATGTTCAGATATGGACTACCTACACCAGGCTCGTCCAACATTGCTAGTGTATTCCACAACATGGGTGGACATTGGCAAACACTAGCGATGTTCCCTAGGCCATTTCTGATGCTAGTCACAGGGTGTGTTTGTCCTTCGACACACATTGTAACTGGAGTTTGCCATTACATATGTCATGGTTAGTATACTGTGCTTCCGTCTACCTCTAACATAACAGTGATACCCAGGGTAGCCTACCATCTCCCATACACTCATCAGGATGCCTCTTGAGGGGTGTCAATATGTGGCTCTCTGGCTGACCTGTACCAGGAGTTTACTGAAGTGTGGGGGTGCCTTCTGTGTTATGGATCATTCTGTACAGCTTGTCCTATGTATGTCAGTGCTGGGGTTCAGGTCTCTCATGTGCATAGCTCACTGCCATTCAGATTGTGCAAGGTGCAACATGTTCATTCATTCCAGGTTGGACATGGCTTCATACATCAGGCACAGCTTTCCTGTAGCTGGGAAGGATGGCGGTGTGTGGGGGCTGCAGTTTGTTTACTCAGGCAACACATGGCACCTGTTCATGCTGTTTGCTACCCCTGGTGGGGTACTGTTGTGGACTTTACAGTTGATGGAGGTGTCTGCTGCAGTATATCCCACAGGGGCTATTGTAGTCAGTTGTGACGCTGATAGAGGATGGCTGCAGAGCCACAGTGAGTTCCCCTTATCTACATCTGCCAACCTTCATATTTGGGTGGGTATATGGTACATGTTTCTGTGAACACTACAGCCACATGTTTGTCCAGTGCAGGATATTTGTCATCTTTTGTACCCAGGTCTCACATTACATGTTAGGTACCTCATGGGTTAACACCTGTGTGGTAATTTGTGGGCACTTACTGTATATCCACGGTGGTTGTCTATACACAGTTCTGCAATTAGCTTGCTGACATGTCTATGGCTACAGTTGTCTGTTTGTAGGTGGCCCTTTTGTGTGTTGCTTGTGTCAGCTGGGGGTCGGATATGGTGGGCTGTTTGTACTCCTCTGCATACATGCTCAGTCACAGTCCTTCCATGTTGGCCTATACCTATGGGACATGTATACAGAACGGGGGTGGGGGGGCAAGACCAGGCCTTGTGGGATGCCACTCATATCCGCTTTGTAGTCTGACATGGATGCGGCATGTCTGACCATGTCAGTTCTGTCCTTGGTCTGCTTTGCAATCCCTCTACTGACATAGGGGTGTATATTTAAGCTGGTGAACATATCCATACTGAACTCGTACAGTATTGTCTAGAAGCATGTGCATGGTCCAGCTACGCTGTGTGGACCACATAGCCCTCAACAATGACCTTAATGACTGCTTCAAATGGGTCAGACATGTTTAGGGGCCGGTTCTGCAGTTACAACAGCCACAGTGTGTGGGGTCCAGTATTAGTAGGTCCACAATAGCCTTCTGTCTGCGGTACATACTGATCCTTTCCATAGCTGTGCAGAACATGCTTGTCAGGATCCTGGGGTGGTAGTTTGGAGTATCCATTCAGGCAACACCTTTGTTGTGATGGACCACTGTTGTTGTACACTGCTCTTTGGGTACATATCCTGTGGTAAGGCTGACATTGGGCAGTAGTGTGATTTGGCATTCCATTATTCTTGGGGTCCATGTTGGCCTCAGCACAGGACACCATCACATACCTTTGCTGCTGTGTGTTCTGCTTTGCAGATGATGGCTGTTACCTCAGCATCTGCAATGTCAGGGGACCATCTGCTGGGATAGGTATTTTGCACTCGGGGGGGGGGGTATTTGCACTACACCTGACAGGTTGTATGTTCGCAATATGTGTGTGTGTTTGGTATGTTGTTTGTAATATCTGTGTGATTCAGAGCATATCTGTGGATGCCCAACATGGTTCCTACCATCAGTTGGGTAAGCCTTGTGATTATCCTTAGTGTCCTATACGTTTTGTATCTTCATAGGTTCATGGGTTCATAGTAGGCTAGACACCCTAGGCCATTAGTAAGCCTAGCTAGAGTGTGTGTGTCTTTCACCACCCCTTGCTATGTTCAATTATGGCCATTTATGAGGTTCTTCACTGTGCCTCTGTCTGGTCGTGACACAGTGGGGACCCCCAGTATACATGTACGGTCATCCATCCACTTGGCAATATTCCTGTTGAGGGTTGTCAGTGAGGGGCTCTGCCTACCATGGATTGGGATCCTGTTTCTGGGTGTGGGGAGCCTATGGGTTATGTATCTGTCCCTCCAGCACATCTTATTTCATTATGTGTTGAGGTTGACATCTGTGACTCTCACAGCTCCAATGGCTTTGATTTCCTGTGGTGCAGCATGTCCATTACTCCTGTGTTGGACATGGCCTTGTACAACAGACATACAATGCCTCTGTGTAGGCAGTGTGTGACTGCAGTCAGCTGGGGTGTCTACAGCCAGGCAGCATATGACATATATTTCACACCCTTTATCCTGTTGGTGTGGTAACTATGAGATCTTCCGAACCGCTGCAGGTGTCACGTACGGTACATCCCATATGAGTCATTGTACTAGATTATGGGTCTGATAAGGGAACAGTACAGTGGCACAGTGACCTCTGTTGATGTTGATGTGAATCCTTTCATGATACGGTGTCCAGTATCAACAGTCTTCATAGCCACATTGGCATTGTGGGTGTCACATGACAGATTAATGTCGACCTGTGTCCCTAGGTCCTTGATTACTCCTTGCATACATAATGGTTTGATACCTATGTGGTACTTTGTGTGTACCTTGTCTGGTATTTGGTGGGACATTCATACTGTCCAGTGTCTTCGGATGTCTGGGTGGAGTTCTTGTGTGTGAGAGTGTGGTCTGTTGCATGCTACAGACTGTACAGCAGTTTTGACTACAGTTATGTGCACATGGGTGGTGTCCGCTGCTTTGTGCATTGTCAGTTACCTGGCAATATGGGTGTCTGTGCTGCATATGGATACTCCCCCTCCTTTGATGTTTTGGTGCAGGTGTTGGGGCCATAACACATGATATGTGGTATAACCTAGTAGTGCTGGTGTGCTATCACTAGGCTTGCAGCAGGCTTCTGTCACTGGACAGACATCAATGTTCTCCATAATGGGAAGTGCCTCAGGGGCATGCATATTGCAGTTTACACATCTGGCATTGGTCAGCATTACCCTTATGTTTCCTACCACTTATGTTTTCTAGGGTGGTGGGTAGTCTTTTTGGCCTTGCCTACATATGGCTCTATGGAGGCAGCAAAGGCCTTATCCAGTATCCAGACGCACACGGGTAATAGCTGACAGCCATCCCTGTAACAGCAGCATGGCTTGTCATGCATGACATCTCAAGCAGACACACATTAGACCCTCTTGGACTGACAGCTGTAACTGTGCCAGCTGTTAAACATGAGCATTCTGTGTTTGTACTGTGGCATCATTCTTGGTGAGGGTTGGATGCTGCACACAGCCAGTGTGATCCCGCCCTGGGGTACATACTCAGAGGGACCATCCATGTCTCTTTTGATGTTGACCAGGGAGGTACATCTCAGGTAATTCACACCAGCATGGACATTGAGTGCATCATATTTCTGCTTGGGGGTGACCTGCGTACTTGTGTTATGTGGCATTTTGTGGCAGCCTACAAGCAGCTTACTCTACCCTTTCCCTTGTTCAGTCTGGTGAGTGGGACAGCTGTGTGTCTGCCTATACAGACACCTATTATGACTGTATCAGGCATGTTGTTTCTCCTTCTGGCCTGTGACTGTTTGGCACACCAGCTTTGCGTACTATTCGTTGCATGTGCTATGTTTGAAGGTTGTGGTTGCTTGTTATCTACTTTGGAGGCTTTTGTTGGTGTGGTGTGTTTGTAATTAAGGCCTCCGGGAATATTTGTCTGTGTTTATGTGTTTGGTTTACAGTTGTGGTAGGTCTATGTGGGACTGGGTTTGTGGGGTATTTGGTTACCTTCTCCTCTAGACTAGTGTTGACAGTACTGAGTTGTTGGAGCTCAACCTCTGGTTTGGATACATGGATGCATCTATCACATATATTTGTATTTATTGGGGGATGTTGTGGTTGTCTGTGTACTTGGTACTGGCATCACATTGCCTCTGGATTCACAGATTATACTTGTTGTGGCTGGACTTAGTGGATTGTATGTGTGGACATATGTTGTTGCCATACTACTGGTCAGTGATTACTTCCATTTTTATGTTTGCTCTATCATGTGGTAGCTTCCTCATTCTGTTGCATGGTTTGGTAATGGCTGGAGGCCAGCATGCCAGATGCCTGCGTGTATGGCATTGTGTGTTGTTGTTATTTGTGATTGCATACTCCAAGCATTCCTGGCTGTGTTCATGGAATGCCTGTATAACATGTTCTGTGGTGTGTCCCATATTCTGCACTTGCACAGGGCCTTTTGTGGATTCAACATCGGTTTTGAGGGCTGCAACCTATACTTTACACATGTTTTTCACTGTGGTATTCTGGCCAGGGACTGGGGTCAGGATGTGTATATCCAGTGTGATTACTCTATGGTCTGGTCTTACCAGTGAGGGGTACACTTCTCATCTTGCCATCCAGTACACATGTTGCTGATTATCACATCCAGTATGCTTACCCCTCTTGTGGGAATAGTACATTGTTCCTGGGCATTTTGGTTTATGGAATCTGGGTAATTTTCTCCTACTGTGTTGGTGCTAGTACAATGCTACCAGTGTATGTCTGGGTATTTTCAGTCAAGCAATATAATGTGGTTTGGGGGGCTTAATATATTCATGTATTCCGACATAGGCCAGGTGCTGTTCCTGGTATTAGGACAGTAGTCTGCAGCAGGCTATATACTGCGAGGCAGTTTTAGCCATTGGTATTTGACCATGGCTATTCCATGCTGCTTCTTGTTGTGGTACCAACATGGGGGTGTGGTTATCCTTGCCATTTCTTGCTAGTCACCCTCCTTTTGTAGCTTGTTCCATGTTTTGCGGCTGTACAGCACAGTATGAGGTGTGACCTGGTAGTGTTAGGGTGCTGATGTGAGCCTTGCCCAGTTCTCTATTACAGGACTGGTATCTACATTCTCCATACTGTGTGCGTTTACACTGCACACATGTTGCTGCTTATACATCTGTTATTGGGTAGCATTACATCTAGGTTCCTATCCCTTGTAGAACCTATGAAGGTGGGTTTGTGTTTTGAGACTTACCTATTCAGGGCATGCTGTGGGTACTGACAGCCTTTGCAGGTATCCATGGGGCATGGCATGATAGGTGCACGCCACACCTAGCAGGTGGTGCATCATGTCAAGCTCCGCATATCTTCCCAGCCTGAAACACATTGACTCCCCTTTGACTGACTGCATTACTTCAGCCAGTTATTGCACTTGATCATCCCATCGTCATTTTGTGGCTTCATGCTTGGTGAGGGTGGATGTTAGTCAGGATGCTCAGGTGTGCATATAGTACATGGTGTTACATTACTTAACACATAGCATTCATGCCTCAGGTGGTGCTGCAGGGCTGCCTCTGTCGGATGCGCATATTACACTTCCCTGTACATGTTTGTGAGCAGGTCATGTCATTTTAGGCATCCATGTTATCATTTGAGTGAGTCAGAGGGGGTATCATTCCCAGGGTTCCTACTGAGCCAGTGTATGTGCTATGCGTTGTCTCTTTGCCAAGGCCAGGGCATACTGGGCACGCCTCCTTCTGCCTACTGGGGCAGGCTCAGGTTGTTCCTCCTCCGAGTCACGCTCTGCCTGTGATGGCCTTGGCAATGGTGGGGGGCTGTTTGGCCCGGCCCTATGCTGGTCCTGCTGCAACTGTTTTCACAAGATCATATTATGTAGCATAGCACATACCATGACAATTTGGGTACATGTAGTTGGTGTGTACTGCAAGGCTCCACCAGATGTGTCCAGACACCGGAACCGTGACTTGAGCAGCCCAAACACACGCTCTATTACATTACGTGTTTGTGTGTGTGCCTCATTATGGCATTCCTGTTCAGGTGTGTGTGCGTTTCTGATGGGTGTCATCAGCCACGGCTCCAGTGCATAACCTGCATCCCCCACTAGGTGTCCGTGTGGGATGTCCCCATTGGCAAATGTCTGGTACAGCTGCATCAAATGCCAGATGTGGGAATCGTGATAACTCCCCTGCCAGCCAGCACACACATTCATTATTATGCCCTGGGCATCACACACAACCTGGCAGTTGATGGAGGGGAAGCCCTTGTGGTTAATGTAGGCCCTACCCCACTCACCAGCTGGTGCTTTGATGCGTATGTGTGTGCAGTCTATTGCACCCAATGCCTCAGGGTATTCCGCTATTTGCTGGAAGAGACGCATATTGCTGGCCAATAACTCACGGGCATTGGGGAAATATACATGATCTGCAAAACTCAAATGACGCCACAAACTGATGAAACACAAACAAGGAAAACTGAGCTGTTTTTAGTTTAGTATCTTAGTATTTTAATGTTTAGAGTACTAGAACATTTTGTATGAACTAAAGTTCGTATCCTAGCTAGCTAGGGCACGTATAAGCAAAGTAGGTTTTTGTATATAACAGATTTTATTCATATATATATATATATATATTTATTATTACATACAATGAGATTTTTAAATAATTAGTTTATCTAGTTTTAAAGTACTGTTAGTTTAAATAAACACGCACTGAGTGGCCAGTCAATTGTTATCTTAATTAAGCCACGAGTGCGATTGATCAGCTGACTTTAATATAATTTATAAAGCATTGTGTACTTGAGTTTCTGTTTGTTATTTTTCTGAGGAAGGAGGGGTATTAACCCTTCCGAAAGCGCTAAAATAAACCTGTTTTCTTCTCTTTGATACTTGTGGATTTGGACTCCTTTGGATTGAAATATACATGATCACCGACATGTGCTGACATGGCATCCAGGAACTGGTGCAGTACCCTGGAGGCTGATGCCTGTGATATCCCCATCATATCGCCAGTTGGTCTCTGGAAGGTACCTGTTGCTAGTATTCTTAGGCCAACACATACCTTGGTTTCCACTGGGATGGGTTCCTCTGTTGGTTCTGTGTGTGAGGCGTGGCCTGCACAGCTCAACAATTTGCTGCAGGAGCTCTCTGTCCACTCTATAGCACTCTACTATCTCCAGCTCATGTAACCCGTGGTAGGTGACCCTGGGCCTGTACACTCTTCTCCATCTCCTCACTGTGGGTTGTCTGGCACCATCTGCATTGTCACCACCCTCAGCAAGTCGCCTATGTCTCATTATGACAGCTATGGCAGCCCCTAACATTTCTGCTCTGAGTTCAGCTTTTTCAGTTTTCACTTCTATTAGCTTACTCCTGTCTTGCAGTGTCTCTTAAGGGAAACATCCTGCACTACTGTTTGCAGAGTTTTAAGTGCTGGGCTGGGCTTCTATTCTGCCTGTGTAATTGCCTGCTTCTAATTGTTTTCACCTGCTAGCTTCAGCAGTTATCCCTGCTAGCTTCCTATTAATTCTGTTGCTTCCTTTTTCCTCTCTGTTTCCTCAGGGGGGAGCAACGTGCATACTATCTGAAACACGCTCACAGTGGTTTACATACGCGCACACATGCTTACACGTTCAGAATCTACTTATTCGGGTTAAAACGTGCGTACACCCGCGCAAACATTGTTACACGTCTGCCAACAGCCTCCAACATACTCAGCCTGCCCTACACGCACGCACACCCGCGCAAACAGTGTTAAACATCTTCCAACACGCTCCCACATGCTCAGACTGCCTTACACGCGTGCACACTGTCCTACTCACGCTTCATGATGCGCACACATGCACATGCATGCCCAGCAAGAAACTTTGGTGTAAGTAACAGTGTACACTTTCCATTTCTTGACTTTCCATGACTTATCTAGTGGCACACCTCTTTCCATGATCTGTGCCTGTCATCTGTCATGTTACACTGGCCTCCAATGAACTGCATTTCTTTCTACCATTCCCCCCTGTGATGTCACCTATCTCCTACTCTATTCCTCCCCCTTATGTATCTCTTACACTACTCAGACTGTGCTCATCTGCTATGTGACTGTGAGATTCAGTATCCGAACCCTCATTTACATGAGATTGCCTACTAATGCTTAGTTACATGTCTTAGACTCAGCTTCCCCCCTTAGCAACCACTACACGGTGGCCATGTTGTTTTTGGTCTGCTGGTCCCTGCATTGTCATTCCATGTATTGCATGAAACCCACATTCATGGGTTTATAACCTTCTTTTTTATGTTTTTATACAGCGCAGCCTGTTTGCGCGGGGCTGCGCTGGGTTTAAACATTGGCGATCGCCGAAAAAAAAAAATTATAATTTTATTATTTTGGCATCGGGTTGTATTGCCAATGGCCACATATTTGGCCATTGGCATGCTGCCTGAGTCATATGCAACCTTTTTTTTGGAGCTGACATGGCTCTGTTGTGGAATTTGCAGAAATGCACTCAGTTGTCAACTGAGTACATTTCTGCAGCTAAAACGTCTCCTACACAGACTGGTTTCTGCTTCGTGGATCGCTAATATACCTCATTTGCATACCTTTCAGATGCAAGTGAGGTATTTAGCATGTTCACCCCCAGTCCGTGTAAGAGACGTTTTAGCTGGTCTCTTAAACGGAGCTTAGGGCTGTTCCTGGATCGCGAGGCTTGCATGGAGTGTTGCATGTCTCTTACACTCCGTGCAAGCCTTCGTGAATCCTGCCCAATAAGTATGTCTGCATTGCTGTGTGTGACTGTGTAGGTGTCTGTGTTTTCCTGTGTGTGAGAGTAGCTGCGTGTGTGCATACTTATCAACATTTAAGTGCAAGAAATCTGGATAAAGCCTGACATAATATGGGGACAAAAATAGGGACAGATTTTAAATATTGCTCTTATAAACTTAGATAGTTGCTAGAATAATAGGATTTGTGTTAACAGACATTTACTTTTTTTAAAAAACTTTTTATTAATTTTAAAACAAAGACTGTGCAAAATTATTTAAAGATAAATAGAACAAAATCACAACTGTTTACAGACGTCCACAACAAAATCAAACATAGAAAACCAAATCAATAAAATTTATCAAGTAAATCACTTAATTTTGATGAAAAACTAAACTGGTGAGTCATATTCGAAGTTTTCATTTTGGCAGTTGGCAATTCTCTTTTACAGACATTTTTTTTGCTAAATTAACGAATTCAGTGAAAGAAAGAATATTTTTACATTTCCAATTCTTTGTGACTATTTTTCTTACTATAGCTAAAATGGACCAAAGGAGAGGCACCTGAACCCTAGGAATGGAATTCATAACTGGAGCATTAAATAAGATTAAGGAGTTAGAAATGATACAATTATTTGTCCACAAAGCTTGGGCAAAATTTCTAAATTCAACCCAAAAACAGTTACTATTTTACAATGCAATATCATATGAAACCAATCTGCATTTGAGACTTCATTACACCTCCAAAAATTAATTTTCCCATAGTTATATATCAAAGCCATTTTATATAGAATTAAAAAGTTATGTGAAGAAATCTCCATGTATATATTTTCCATTAAAGAGAAATAGGTTTTCTCACAGATTTAAGAATTAAGCATGCATCTTCACTAGAAAAGGCCTTTGAATTAGTCTTAGTTGAGTAATTCCAAAAGTAATGAATCTGTGGTACCAAACTCTTCTTTTATTATTTTATAAATTATTGATATACATGATTTATTCTTATTTGAGTTACTATTGATTCTGAAAAAAAAACTCAAGTATCTTTGGAGTATGTTTGGTTTGAAAATTCATGGATATTTTGATTTTATCACTAACATATTTTTACAAGATTGTAGATTCAATCAATTATTATTTTCTAAACAATGTTTTTCAAGAAGATAATTAGTCTTATATGATTTATTTCTGATTAAGAATCGATGCCAAAAGATTACATTTGCATCTCTCAGGTCTAGCATTTTGTTTATATTAAAAGTTCCAAAAACCCACAGTATTTGATTTAGGGAACAATAAAAACAATACATCTTTAAGTATATAGTTAGAATTCATGAATCTTTTAAAATGTATAAGGATGTAATCAGTGAAGAGAGATTAATAGTATTTTTTCTTTTCATTTAAACATAAGTCTTTCAAGATCCAATAAAATTTATTAATTCCAAATTTAGAGAAAGATTCTATAACATAGCTGCTATTATTTATTAATCTTTCATGAATGGATTTCCAAGTGGATTGGTAGGAGGAATTCAACCATAGAGAAATTTAATTGAGAATTCTGGATTTGGGATATATTTTGACATTTGGAAAACTTAATCCACCTTCTTGCCAACTGTATTGGGGAACCAGAGAAAATTAAGAAGAATAGATTTTAATTTCTTAAAGATTTTTAGGAGGGAGAATAATTAGTGATTGTAGATAGAAAAGTATCTTGATAGGATTATCATTTTTATTAAAGTAACTCTATCTTTCATTGTAAAATAATTTTTGTTCCAGTTAATAATTATTTAGTAACAGTGTCTATTAAATTACTATAATTTACTGCTATTGAGTCTTTTACAGTATATTTAATTATAATTCCATGATAATTAATTTGTGAATTTTTCCAAATAAAATTCTTACAGTTTCTTAAAAAAATTATTAACTTTTTTATTAATAAGTAAAGTTTCTGTTTTATCAGGGTTAAACATTAAACCTAACACTTTTTTCAAAGTAATTAATAGACTTAGTTAAAATTTCTATTGAAGCTTCAGCATCACCACTTGTTATTAAACTGTCATATGCAAATAACTGCATTTTACAGGAATAACTTTCATCTATCAAGAATCCCTGAATTTTGCTATTAGATCTAATAAAGTTTGTGAAAGGTTCAATTGCTAGAGCAAATAATAGAGGTTACAGGGGACAACCCTGTTTTGCATCTTTTAATAGAAATAGAAAAGTACAGGATAACATAATTAGAAAGAATTTAAAAGGAACTAGAAAGAAAAGAGCCAATTTTAATAAAAGAGAATGAGTTACTATATAGATTAGTTATAAGATTTATAAAGCCTAGGGAAATTCATATTGTTTAAGTGCTTTGAACAAATAATTCAAACTAATGGAATTAAAAGCCTTATTTATATCTAGACTTATTATAGTTAGTTCTTTTTTGCTGCTATTAGCCAGATCTATTAAAGTATTAAGTCTAATTATGTTACCCTGAATCTTTCTATGTAGTATAAAATCAGTCTGATCATCATTTATTAATGCTGGTATAATAATGTTCAATCTTTTTGCCAGAATAGACATAAATATTTTATAATCAACATTTAATAATGAAAAAAGATGGTAAGAAGAACTTGTTAGAATCTTTATTT